>NC_090278.1:41385175-41475175 GCF_040414725.1 Anabrus simplex | reverse complement strand
ATTATAAAATGAAATGGCTCACCTTGTGGCCATGATCGTTAAAGGCCTCAAGCCTATTTGGTCTGACACCGTGGTTAGCCGGTTCGAGTCACGTTGGTCGAAAAAGAGAAACGGCTGAAAAATAACGTAGCATTTCGATGGCTTTCTTTTAAAACCTCGTATGTCCAAATTTTCTTCCTACCTATTATATCCGTTAAGACTGGCCGCGCCTCCCGGTCATATATTTGTACGCAGTCCATCAGAATAATTTTCGCTGTATTCATTTTCCTTTGCTAATGTCTAAAGGAAAATGGACCTCATCTTAGCGTATTGTAGGGATGTTGATTGCATGGCAAATTTACACACTCCTACAGTAAAATATATTTAAGGTTCATTTTCCTTTACAACTTGGCAGAGGAAAATGACCATAACGAAAATTATTCTTTTGGACTGCATAGAAATATGGGACTGGGAGACGTGACCAGTCTTAAGGAATATAATGGATAGGAAGAGTATTCGGACTTACGAGGTTTTTAAAGAAAGCCATCGATTTACTTTGTCACAGTCACATGCCTGTCACTGTTACAAATGTAACGAGGACAAAAATAAACAGGTTACCGAGTAACGACAACAGAATAACGTACTAGTGAAAACAAAACTGGGAAGTGGGAATGTCACTAGTAGCAGGTTACAGACACAGAATGTGACCTTCACAGTTCACATAGTACGCATGTCTTCCAAGTGAGAGCGCTTTCGTAGGAGATTGCTTTAAGTCAAATACACTATAGAGGATTTGTTTAAGTTGCTGATGTCATCTGGTAACTGAAGTGTAATCTGTTATGACATATTCAACTGCTCAGGGGTAATCGTTGACTGAGACATCGCGCAGGGCTAACTACATTATAATATTATTATAAGTTTCACCCGTATAATTTTCTTGTACCATAAATAAATTAGTATGCTAACTTTCCATATTGGTATTATAGATAACATAACATTACTTCATTTTACTTAATCGATCCTCTTGTACCGGTTTGTGTCGAGGTTTGGCAGACAGATCATCTTACCTTGTCTTCTATCCTTGATCGGGGCATTGCCAAATTCACTCTTCTAGATTTTACAAAAAAGACGCTATGTTTTCTTCTCTTTTCATCCGTCGTCTCCCTTTCGTTAACTTTATAGCAAATAGAAATGCGTGTTTTCCTGCACCAACTTTCAACAGTGTAGTGATGCGTGCGCGCATGTGCGAGTGAATGAATGGGACTTCGCAACACAGACAAGCTTGAAGCCGTGACCAATAAAAGGTTAGTAACGTTCGACGTTATTTTTAACTGTTACTTTTCACAAATTAATTTATTGTTACAGTGACAGATGTAGCAGTTACACAAAAATAACAGATTGTCACACCTGTATCGAAAAACTTTCATCATCAGAATATTGGCCGGCGGGGTAGGAGAGGTGATGATATACAATATCTAATCACTAGATTGCGTGCCAAGAGCCTGGGTTCATTTCCAAAACTCTCCACAGTTTTCGTACGGAGTGAGGTCATATGACGCTCTTAAAGGTAATTCGTCCGCTGGATGGAACGGTAAGCCTTGATCAGACCCCTTGGTCCTATGTGACAGGAATAGCCAGCTATCATTTCATGTCGTTTCATCCCGTTAACTCCTTCCAGAACATTGACGTCAGGAAGGGCATCCGGTCGTAAAAACTCGCTGCGAAGATTTATCTCATTTCATATCCGACCCCGTAGTGAAGCGGGACCACTGATCTCTATACATGGATCGCTGATGGCAGCTCTCCGCTGCAGGAGAAAGTACGCCAAGTTGAGCGCGCGGTTCGCCATGTTGGCGTACCCATCCTAGAGCTCTCCTTATGGGGAAGCAATGATAATATAGTCAATTTTAAATCTCAATTAATGGCGCATTGGAATAATTAAAAATATAGAGACATGTTCACTCAAAGCATCAGGACATTGGGATCACAGACACGTCATTCCGAGGTCAGTACATCTCCGGGATAGCAATAAACATGAGTGTATAATAACGGCCGACAAATATTAACTTAGTTGCTGAATACATGCAATTAGCGATCGGTAACACAATACGAGTGAAAATCAGTTTCTGGAAACATTGCTGTAAATTGTATACATGTATGCCACGAAATTATGCATTCTTAAAATGAAAAAAAAAAAAAAAAAAAAAAAATGAAATGGCATATGACTTTTAGTGCCGGGAGTGTCCGAGGACAAGTTCGGCTCGCCAGATACAGGTCTTTTGATTTGACACCCGTAGGTGACCTGCACGTCGTGATGAGGATGAAATGATGATGAAGACGACACATACACCCAGCCCCCGTGCCAGGGAAATTAACCAACTAAGGTTAAAATTCCCGACTCTGCCGGGAATCGAACCCGGGACCCCTGTGGCCAAAGGCCAGCACGCTAACCATTTAGCCATGAAGCCGAACATTCTTAAAATGATCTACCTATAAACGTAGCTCACCATACAGGCCTAGATTCGACATATCGTAATCGGTGCTTGATAATGAATTTCTGTTTCCATGAAATAACGAGCAGTTTATCAAATTAAAAAAAATATCATTGAAGCAAATGTACACATATATAAAACCAGCAAATATTAAAAACTTGTCAATATATCACATTACCTACAGCTTAATTTACTATTACAGACCTCTTTAATTAAATTCAGCTAGCAAAGCAATATTGATAGTCATCATCAGAAATATGTAACACCAGTTTAAATAGTCCCAAATATCACGAATAGTATAATGGGATAGCCTAAAACACCCACCACACTTTCCCTTCTCCCACCACTCCAGTGTCTGAAACCCATAATTATTACTGATGTAAATAAGGTCTAGAATTCCTCCAGACTTCATTTTCTAAGATTGTTATAAGGTCACGTCAATTATTTCATCAAACCCGTCAGTTTAATTATGACAAATAAATAAAAATATAAGTAAATCTTTACTTGCAGTTAATGTTCAGTAAAACTGAAAACAGCTGGCTGTACATCACTTCTAAGGTGTAGAGTTTGTCCATTTCTATCAAAACAGTCTTCCTCTAAGTGATCCGAGCAGAGAACAGCTGTTTTAGAAGGCTCCCAATTCTCCCGCCTGATAATCCTAATCGATGATCTTAGATGTTCGGGTCTCGAGAAAGGAAACCTACAAAAATTAATTGCCATTTTGCTCCCAGAATAGGCGAAATAAGATAAAATAAGCCTAAAACTCAAAACACTACCATAGGAAGATTCTTATGTATAGTATAAAACTCCCCGATGAAATGATTTCTCCTTCTCCTGATCGGTTCTGTTTGTACATCCATAAGCTGAACACTGCGGTATGTTAATACCCCGTAGAATGTTTCTTCATTCATATTTCAAATACACATATACATATTTAAATTGAATCTTGTAATTCACAAGCATACTACAAGGCAACGAACCTAAATTCGTAAAATACACTACTATTTAATTTGCAATAACACAGCACAGAACACTCGTGGAACTACAATCAAGAGGCCTGGCGTCACTGAACTAAGCACAAACAAAGCAAGCACGCTCCTCGTGGTCTACTGCACCGTGCGCTCGCTGCCATCTTACTGCGCCAGTCATCTTCTATTCGGCTTACTGCTACCCAAGCTACCAGCCATCCAGGTATAGAGATCAGTGAGCGGGACAACGGCTGGGCATACACAATAAAATAACTTCTTCTTCTTCTTCTTCTTCTTCTTAATCTGTTTACCCTACAGGGTCAGTTTTCCCTCGGACTCAGCGAGGTATCCCACCTCTACCGCCTCAAGGGCAGTGTCCTGGAGCTTCAGATTCTGGGTCGGCGGATATAACTGGGGTGGATGACCAGTACCTCGCCCAAGCGGCCTCACCTGCTAGACTGAACGGAGGCCTTGCGGGGGGGGGGGATGGGAAAATTGGAAGGGATATACAAGGAAGAGGGAAAGAAGCGGCCGTGGCTTTAAGTTAGGTACCATCCCGGCATTTTCCTGAAGGAGAAGTGGGAAACCACGGAAAACCACTGCCAGCATGGCTGAGGTGGGAATCGAACCCACCTCTACACAGTTGACCTTACGAGGCTGAGTGGACCCCGTTCCAGCCCTCGTAGCACTTTTCAAATTTCGTGGCAGAGCCGGGAATCGAACCGGGGTCTTGGGGGTGGAGGGGCAGCTAATCACACTAACCACTACACTACAGAGGCCGACCAATAAAATAACACATATAAAATTATAATTTTCATTCTAGAATAGATTATTAGAGGCTTGTGGGAATGAAAATCTGAAGCCTGTTTCCAGTCATTCGACCGAGTCAGAAATGGAATGAAAGAAGTCCCCATCTAGCGGCGAGGATAGGAATTGTGCCGGCTGCCGAAGCTTGTCGCATTCCTCTGGTGTAATTATTAATGACTGAGAGATGAAACGAAATAATATTGCAGAGTACTGCTGGAATAAAGGATGACAGGGAAAACCAGAGTACCCGGAGAAAAACCTCTCCCACCTCCGCTTTGTCCAGCACAAATCTCACATGGAGTGACCGGGATTTGAACAACGGAACCCTGTGGTCAGAGGCCGGTGCGCTGCCGCCTTAACCATGGAGGCTTTACTATGTGGGGAAAGTACAATCGCTTACAAATGTGTGAGTGTATGAAATGTTTTGATGATTTTTCGGGAATTGTTTAAGGATTTAAATGTCTTGGCTTTCCGAAAGGCATCTGCGCCGAATTTGTTACTCCTAGAACTCTAATAACTTGGTTTTGCACTCAAATCAGGCCATCGTAGAATACTGTTGCGATGCATGGCTACCTTATCAGCAGTATTTAATAGAGAATCGGGAAAGAGTTCAAATAAGGTTCATGAAATGGATCAGCTACAATGGTTTGGGTGTTTTTCTCTCATCGTCCAATTAGGAGTCTCTTTGTGAGACTATGATTATGAGGACATTCCGACTCACTGCTGAATTGTCAGCATTGAGGCCTTCGATTCAGAGGGTCCCGGGTTCGATCCCCGGCCGGGTCGGGGATTTTAACCTTAATTGGTTAATTCCAGTGGCACGGGGGCTGGGTGTATGTGTTGTCTTCATCATCATTTCATCCTCATCACGACGCGCAGGTCGCCTACGGGAGTCAAATAGAAAGACCAGCACCTGGCGAGCCGAACCCGTCCTGTGATATCCCGGCACTAAAAGCCCTACGACATTTCATCTCTCCATATAGGGTTGGCGTCAGAAAGGGCATCCGGCCGTAAAACACTGTCATATCCAGATGTGCGACACAGTTCGCACCCGCGACCCCACAGATGTGTGGAAAGCGGTAGAAAAAGAAGAATGAGTATGAGGACATTGCACTCGCTCCGCCCTCTTTCTGACGAATAAAATGGATTCCTCAATATTGTTGGAGTTTATTCAATTACATGTTCCTCGTCGCACTTGTAGACAAAGGTATATTATTCATGTGCCTAAAGGGAGAATTGTGACTCGGGGAAAACTCATGGCTGCTGAGGGCACGAAAATCACTGAAAGAGATGGGTGAATCATTGGACCTTTCTCACTGACCTCCATCTAAAATTAGACGTGCCCTAACGACCCCAAGAATGTTTACGTACTCTAAATGTCTCTAAATTTAGTTTAAACTTTGTATTTATTTTAAGACATTACTTTTATTTATTTAAGGTGTATTTGTGATGATGATATATATAATAATTTCGTGTGGCTATTTTTAGTCGGGTGCAGCCCTTGTAAGGCAGACACTCCGATGAGAGTGGGCGGCATCTGCCATGTGTAGGCAATTGCGTGTTATGGTGGTGGAGTATAGTGTTATGTGGTGGTGTGTGAGTTTCAGGGATGTTTGGGACAGCACCAATACCCAGTCCCCGAGTCAATGGAATTAACCATTTAAGGTTAAAATCTCCAAAGTAATCGGGAATAGAAAACGGGATCCTCTGGACCAAAGGCCAGCACGCTAAATATTTAGCCATGGAGCCGGACATGATGATGATGATGATGATGCTTATTGTTTATTGGGATCTTACATCTAGGTGATCGGCCCCTAATGGTACGAAATGAGGCGAAATGTAACACAACTTAAAATTCCTGAATTCATCCACTGACCAGAATTCAACTTGAAGAAGAATGAATGGATGAAAATAATAAGCGGATCCAACCCGCAATATTAAATGATAAAAATAATTCCAAAATCAATCCACTGACTAGAATTCAAAAAACACAACGATGGACAAGGATTATGAACTTAAAACAATGGAATATACTGACCAAGGGGCCGCTTCCAAAGCACAATCCTGAATCGATTATACTCGTTCTCTAAAGTGGTCCAAAATCCCGGTACTTATCGCTAGTAAAGTAGAACCATGGTATTTGTCATGTAGCGGTACTAATCATAGGCAACGCCCAGACCCGTGGTGTTCCTCGAAACGCAGACTCATGATGTCCACAACATCCCAGCGAGGATAGCCTGTTTTTACCTCCTTGCGGTGTTTCAACCAAACATGGACAGAGTGGAGCCTCCGTCACAGTGGCGCATACTATACACGGGTACTGTAAGCACATAGTGCTCCACCTACGGACCCATGGCATTACTCACATTGTTGCACTAATCGCAAGAAAAGTCGACTCATGTTGTTCCTCGCTAGATGGTTCTTATCACAGGTTCAAAATTCAGCATCCCTTGGTTGTGCCTTTTAGTCGCCTTTTACGACAGGCTGGGGGTACCGTGGTTGTATTATTCGTCTGCCTCCCTCACCCATAGGGGATTTATGTTTGGTACGCGAGAGCTATATTATTTCGCTCAAGTTCGCTGGCAAGCCGGTTAGGACCCTCCTATCCGCCACCTTGGACCGCCAGGTTGGAGTATCACCTCTCCCTCTGCTACGACAGCGTAGTAGCTTCGTGGAGGTGTATTTGTTGTACTGTATATTAGTGGCATATGCTGGGATCAAGACGTGGGCTCCCTCCAGACTTAAGTTATCCCTTTTCGATGGTTGGTTTAGTGAACGTCAAGCCTTCAGCGTTTTGAACTACAGCCAATAGCCAACGGAGTAACCTGCTGTGTTCTGAAGGCTGCTTCATAAGCTACTGCCCTGGCCTCTGCTACTACGAATGCTCAACCCCTCATCAGTGGAGATGGTAGCTAAGGTTTAGCAAATTAAAGTCCTGCTTTGTGGCTAAATGGATAGAATGCTTGCCTTTGGTCCGATGGCCACGGTTCAATTCTCAGATTCAACCCCCTCATACTGTTAATTCCGCTATATTGGGAACTGGGTGTTTATGATGTCTTCGTCATTCATTTTATCCTCTTTAGGTCACCACCAAGCCTATACAAATGCCATGCATTATTATTATTAAATAAAAATGTTGAATTTTACAGCGTACACATCGTTCACTGGTTAATTAGCTTCCTCGGGAGATCAGTGGTGGTGTCCGACCCATGATCACGGGTTCGATTCCAACCAAAAAAACCGAACACTTAACCTGAAAGATTGCATTTTATTTTAGCAGATCTCCCAATAAAAGGAGAACTATATTGCTCCTATAACAGGAGCTTGCAAGGATGTAGAAGTAAAAGGGCGTGAAATGCTAACGCTCTGTTATCTACATCATTAACTCAGAAATATGAGATGAGGAAGTATATACGATGAGTTGTGCATGGTTGATAGTTACCAGTGGCGATTTGACGGACCGAAGCCTAGCACACCTATCCCCCCGTTCCCCGCTCCTAGCCGATATACAGCAGCAAGCCGCGTGGGGTGAGTCGAGAGGAGAGTCTTGGCTGCGATATCGGTCTCCGATGCCTTGCTCTCAGAAATACGTGCGACGTCTTTTCTCACTGCTTTCAAGTTTTGCAAATGGAACAATGTGTCAGATGCTTACATTATAATGTGCTTTAGACTTCCATCATTCTCAATTGAGGTTTGGGCCTCACTGGTAGCCCCTCAGTATATGCCACTGTTGTACACAATGTTTTATTGAATCATCTGTAAATGGGAAAATAACCTCTTGTTATAGATAAATGAATAAATAAATACATCTATCTAGTTGTGAAGTCTGACTCGAGTTCCGGAGTGATAAGCACTAATATCAGTTTTTCTTCCGATTTGTTTTGCATCGCCCCGAGGAGACGATGGGATGGGAAGGTGGCCTCAATTATGGTACATCCCCTGTATTTGTATGTTGTGAAAATGGGAAAGCACGTAAACCTATCTTCAGGAATGCCAACATTATCACGTCAAAATGACGTCTAAGGCATTCTGTTTCTCACATCTTGAGTTTAACACCGAACAGCGTATAGTGTGTGGTGAAGAACAACTCTAATTGTGTTAATAAATAACTGAGAAAGTCTTAGTGGTGGTAGCGCTGCTTAATTGAAGCACAGTTGATGAAAGTTGAGGTTAGCTGCCAACAGATTCCCACTAATTAGACGAACTTGTGTTGGCGGTGAGTCCAGCTAACGCCTGGTCTCTCTTTCTCCCTCTCTCTCTCGCTCCCACAAGTACATCTGAAAAAACTTTTCTCTTCAATTATATATCCCTGGAAATATTGTAAATAATTTATTAATACCGAAATCCTCAGAGATTGCTCCCAACAAATCCAGAGGCGATTGCCAAAAACTTTTCCATTACCGCGGAACGGAACTTTATTCACTAATAAAGAAGACTGAAATATTACTAGGGTAAGTCAGGGTAGACTGGGTAAATAGGTTAGAACGGGCATTGTGAGCAAGAAACACAGATCACTTAACTTCATTCTTAGTGATGAATACTATCGAGTCTCAATATTCCCATAAATCTGAGGTAGAAATTTTTGAATAACAAAAGAATATATACATAAAATAAATAAATAAATAAATCGTAAGCTTTCAGCGCACGAGTGTCTTACAGTGGCGGTTCGTGACGTTTTACTCTGGCAGGCCTGTAATTAATTTTCCGCCTATCAGAGGCGTCTTGTTCGGTTCTGAGTGTTACTTTTGAAATCTACCAATAAAATTGAGAGGGTGTGGCTAGTTTAGTCTTGAATGATTTCGAACCTTCCCTGAGGGTTTATAAAGTGCGGCTTTTCACGTTTCTTGGCCAATTGATCGTCATCTTTCTGAGTGTGTGCGTTAAGCAGGAGGCGGGCGGCCTCTTTCGTCGGCAGCTAGAACATCTACAAGGTAATGGTCACATAACTTTATTCTTTCTTGCTACCTCCGCAGTTTAACCCGAGGGAAAGGCCTGACTCTTTAGTTATGTAACAAGCTCTTCTAAAATGTAACTTTCTTCCGGCTAATGTAAAACCTTCATAAAATCTTTAACGGTAAATCGTGGATAGAGAGTGAATTACCCTCTCGAGCTCCCCTTCATCTTGGTTTGAGGTGACTACGTTTTTATAACTGTTTTTCATTCTGTAATGTGGTAAAGCAATTTCTATACGAGTCACGTCAGTCGTTTGGGAATAGCTCCTGTTTCATCGGCCTAGAGCCCCTTAGGTTGTTTTAGTGTTCATATCTAGGAGTGCAAGTATACGCCTCCATTCAGTTTGTGTTTCGGACCATTTACTTAACCTGTTCTTTTCCGCAAAGGCCCTATAGGTTGTGTACGAGATACCCCTGTTTTAAATTGTAAGTTGGGCCATGGAAAGCCAGAGAGTGTAAGATTTTTGAGGGTGCCCCGAGAAGGCTGAAAAACGGAGAGCCAGTGAGCTCTTTTTCTAGCTTTGTAATTCTAAAGAGTGCCTCTGGAAGGCTAGATATTGTAATTTTTGGAGCAAGTGCTCTTGATTTTGGGTATTTCTGTCCTTGACTTAATGGTTCCCAATTTTTTAACGTAAATTGTGTAAACTGGATCTGGTATCTCCGGAATTGTAAAACTGGGGGCTTAAGGCCCAAAATGTTAAGGTTCTGTATCTTGGATTTTTCCCAATCTTGTTTAATGATTGCTACCTGTACCTGTAATATTGTCATGAAAAAGATTGTTAAGTTTGGTTTCGGAAAAGAAATATAACCTTTTACAATTTTAATTCAATTCTTGATACTGTAGATAGACCCATTTACCCCGGCACATTCTTTCACCTCTGCGTTCCACAGAAACTCCGGAACAATAATAATAATAATAATAATAATAATAATAATAATAATAATAATAATAATAATAATAATATAATAATATAATAATAATAATAATCCGATGGCACTAGCTGAATACAAATCTGCTTGCATTGAAACATTAATGAAATGAAATGGCGTATGGCTTTTAGTGCCGGGAGTGTCCGAGGACATGTTCGGCTCGCCAGATGCAGGTCTTTTGATTTGACACCCGTAGGTGACCTGCGCGTCGTGATGAGGATGAAATGATGATGAAGAGGACACATACACCCAGCCCCCGTGCCAGCGAAATTAACCAATTAAGGTTAAAATTCCCGACCCTGCCGGGAATCGAACCCGGGACCCCTGTGACCAAAGGCCAGCACGCTAACCATGTAGCCATGGAGCCGGACAGAAACATTAATGAATTAACTAGACTACAACGGCATTTATACACACACATTAATAGGCTAACAGCTAATGCAATCCCGACTATTATAGAACTGTACTGTTTTATTGATCATAATCACGAGTGTTAATAACAACATTCATGAAAACTAATAAACAGTGCACTCCCGAATTTCTCTTTCCTTGCTGAAATTTCAAAGCATGACAACGTATGTAACACTGCGAATAGTGCCGTCACGTTATCGTTACATTTAGAATTTTTATTTTAACTTCTTTATGCAAGTGAATTTTTTAAATAATCACTATAATGGAATTCATTGTTTTAACAACAATGAATATAACACGTGGGGAGGGTGGAAGTGGTTGGCACTTACACCCGCCTGCGCTCTCCCTTCCCCTGACAAGCCGACCGGCTCCTCCCGCACCCCGCACACTTGCAAAGTGATGGACCAGCTCAGGGCTCTGCTGCCACCGTCCGAACGCCTCACGACTAAAGTGGACAGCAGCCACGGTCTGAAAGCTGTTGCCATTTTCTAGAAAATAGAAAAGCAAAATGTTTACAGCCGAAATAATAAAGATAGCATTGTATAGCACACCACTACAAGTTCGACTTCGCTACATTTGTCCATCGGTTTAGGTAATCAGTTACAGAGTGAAATAACGTTTTTTGAAAAGGCGGTGGGGCGGCGCCCAAAAGCCCTTCATGCACGAACCGCTACTGGTGTCGTATATACTTAAGAGATAAAACATGACGACATCGTCTCACAACACAACTCTCCAGCGGAAGTCCGGTGTCAGTTAGCGGCAGTGTTGCCATCCTCTGAGATTGTGAGGATCGTATTTTTTCAGGAGAGGATCGTACAACATAAAATATCATCATTGAAGTTCACAAAGAGTAATTTCCTCCAGACATCGTCAATCTGCTGAAGGTGAATGCTATCATCCACTGATTAAAGTACTGGCGCGAGACCGTGAAGTAACTAGGAAAGGAAAGCGCGTATTCTCGGTAAATTCCTTTTGAGAATTCCATTATTTGAAAAGTATCCCTTTCTCTTTCGAACTTATCATCTATGATAGGACGTAACTTGCACGAGTAAAAGAAGGAACAAACATGTACGCATTTTAAAGCGAAAACAGGACAAAATATACTATACGTCCGCGGGTTGGTTCGTACGACAATACACAGCAATTAATTATCATACGGTTGGCAACGCCGTATACGATTTACTACGTCTACTCCACTCGACACGAAGAAATGGTAAAGACCGAATAAAGTGGTTTGGCAACCCCTCCACACCAAGCAGGGATCACTTAGAACTCGTTAACTCAGCAGGGTGCAGGGTGTGATTGACAGCTCGCATCCAGGACTCAGGCTGTAATGTTTTGTCCCCATGAATACGAAGGAAAAGCTGAACACAATACGTGAGAGACCGACCTTGAATGCAGTCTGGGAGTTCGCCACCCCTACCCCTCGCAACTATGCCTTATGTCGAACAACAGCCCGAGGCCATCCCGGCGGACAAGTTGCTGTTCAGACGGTGGCGTGATGTTGCTTCTCGGAAAGGCACCGGTTCAATTAAACAGAAAACAATGGACAAATTATCTTAAGTGTAATGAAATTTGTGTGTTTGTTTCATGACTGCTGAAATAGGCCCTGCAATGTTCAATATAAGTAATTTATTTTATTTTCAAAAACTCTTGACAATTTCTGTTAGTGTTAGGCAGTTTCAATGTTTTCGAAACTACGGTGCCATAAAGTTTAAAATAAAAAATCATTTCTGTCGAATTTTGTAACTCCGAGTATTCACATACATATTATGTCTTTGAGCTGGTGGTCATGTGAAATTTGCGTTACGGAAGGCAGCGTCACAACATCTGTGACGGGAGCGTAACCTAGCAACCGTACAGGCTGTGATTTATTTATTCGTATCAGAAGCAATACATCACATAAATTATTAGTTAAGAATGAGAAATAATTAGATAGGCCTAACTGGTAAAAACATTCTAGAGGTACATTCAAAGTAACAATTATATCATATCGGACCAGAATTTGGCAAGATCTCGACCATTTGGTGTGGCCTTCACTAAACCTTGCATGGTGCAAACGAGAGGGCAAGAGTTGCAATTAAGGAGGTGCGCCATGGTTTGTTCTTCTCCGCAGACACAGAGGGTTGACTCTTCAGATAGACCCAAATTCTTCATATTGTTCTTAGATCGACCGACCCCAGACCGTAGCCTGTTCAGACTCTTCCATGTAGACAACGACTCTTCATAATCGGCTGGAAGAGTTTCAGATGGATCCATCAATCCATTGAGATGAAGATTTCTGGATCTCCAGGAAGTTAGGCTGTGATATAAGGTATGGATGGATGGTCAGACAACGTTACCTAGAAACCGTGCAGGCTGTGATGTAAGGTATGGATGGATGGCCAGACAATGTACCTAGCAACCGAGCAGGCTGTAATGTAAGGTATTAATGGATGGCCAGACAATGTTACCTAGCAACCGTGCAGGATGTGATGAAAGGTTTGGATGAATGGCCAGACAATGTTACCTAGCAACCGAGCAGGCTGTAATGTAAGGTATTAATGGATGGTCAGACAATGTTACCTAGCAACTGTGCAGGCTGTAATGTAAGGTATTAATGGATGGCCAGACAATGTTACCTAGCAACCGAGCAGGCTGTAATGTAAGGTAGGGATGGATGGTCAGACAATGTTACCTAGCAACTGTGCAGGCTGTGATGTAAGGTATGGATGGATGGTCAGACAATGTTACCTAGCAACTGTGCAGGCTCTTGTGGCCGGTGATCATCTGAAATTAGAAATTTGCTCACTTCGAACACTGATTTAGGCATTAGAAAGATGTTTTAAAGACCTTCGCTTGGAGCGTGGCATTGTATGGAAATGAAGCGTGGACAATATCAAGCTCAGAAAGAAAGAGAAGAGAAACTATTGAAATGTGGTGAAAATTACACGAGTAGATCGAATCACGATTGATGAGGTACTGAATTGAATTGGTGAGGGGAGAACGGTTCGGCTAAATTTGACCTGAGGTGGAATTATAGGCCACATCTTAAGACCTGTTCGGTTACTTGTTGAGATAAGTGTAGGCGGAGAAAGCTAGGGTTAAATCAAGCAGATTAGAGAAGATATAGCATGCAGTATTAGTACAGGGTAGGTGGCATGGACAGCTGTATCATACTAGTCTGCAGATTGATGACCCAAACAAGGCGTTGCTTGTAGTCTCATTACACATTTATATTATATTTTCCCTTCACTTCATCATATGTTTGGAACGGGCCTCTACTGAAGATCTCAACTGAGTAAGCCATTTCAAGTGTAATTTATGGTTGAATGTTCAAATCTTATGTTTTGTGTTCATTATGGCAGCTCATATTTTTGATAAGCCTGAGATGAATAGTTAATAAACGTCTACCTCCGTAGCGGAACGTCGTTGGAAGCCCGGGTTCGATTCCCACCTCAGCCATCCTCGAAGTGGTTTCGCCACTTCTCCTGCAGGCAAATGCCGCGATAGTACCCAAATGAAGACAACGGCCGCTTCCTCCCCTCTTCCTTGCCTATCCCTTCCGGACTTCCCATTCCCCCACAAGGTCCCTGTTCAGGATAGCAGGCGAGGCCGCCTGGGCGAGGTACTGATCATTCTCCCCAGTTGTATCTCCCTGACCCAAAGTCTCATGCTCCAGGACATTGCCCCAGAGGGGTTAGAAGTAGGATCCCTCGCCGAGTCCGAGGGAAACACCAACGCTGGAGGGCAAAGGGATTAAGAAAGAAAGAAAGAAAAATATTTACACTTGCTATGTTGCTGAATTTTCGACCTATTTACTACGTGTTAAAAAAACATTAAATATGTTAGGATGTTGTGCGGCGTGACAGAGAGTCGTGCTCGCGTGTCATTTAGTGGTGTTCGGCTCCGTGGCTAAATGTTTAACGTGCTGGCCTTTGGCCACAGGGGTCCCGGGTTCTATTCCTGGCAGGCTCGGGAATTTTAACCATAATTGGTTAATTTCGCTGGCACGGGGGCTGGGTGTATGTGTCATCTTGATCATCATCTCATCCTCATCACGACGCACAGGTCGCCTACGGGTGTCAAATCAAAAACCCTGCATTTGGCGAGCCGAACATATCCTCGGACACTCCCGGCACTAAAAGCCATGCGCCATTTCATTTCATTTCATTTCATTTTATTTCTCTTAGTGGCACCCCTGTCATAGGTTCGCCATTCCTGGTCTAGACTGTCCTTGTCAGTCTTGTGCCCGGGCAACGTTTTTACGAATGTCTAGCGGGACAGACAATCTTTCCCCTGTCTCCATCCGTCTCTTTTCTTAAAATATTTTTTGTGTGTTTTCCTGCTGATTAAATATTCTGTAAAAATAATAGTGTATTACATTTCGGCTCGTATTATTATTTGATACTGATTAAATTATGCATGGCCGACAGGTACGCGTGGAAGGGATAGGCGAGGTGCGGCGCGGAGGCCGTGTTTCATAGCACAAATTTAGGTTTTACTCGCTAAACTTTGGAGATACACGAAAAGTGATAAGGACCTTTTATATAGCAAATTAAATTTTAAACCTCGTATATGCCATTAAACGTTTGTTCTTTCTTAGCGTTCTCTTTTTATTTTAAATGGAATTATGAACTTTGAAACCAAAGGGTGTAGTCACGTCACTAACATGGTCACCATCTTTAAATAGTTCAAAATATCGAAATCAAAAGTAGCCTATATGTTAACCATTTAAATAAGCTATATTCATGCAAAATTTCATGTAAATCGGATCATTGATTCTTGCGTGATTGAGTAACATACATACATATATTTTTATTTATATAGCTCATCAGTATATTAGTATAGATTTCGTAGCAAATGCACGAGTGGATTACGAGCTGGTTTGTTCGAATGAGAATCCTTGCTGCCTGGGAGGAATCCTGCGGTGGTGACGAGGGTAAACCATACTGCCAGCGACTCTGACGGTGGTTAATTGACCCCGTCACTCACAGGAGGTCAACAGCTGTGGGCGGAAGGACCTCCTCAGATATGATGACGTATCATTAGCAGACGAAATGGCGCTCAAGTGGAAACAACTAGCGGTCAGCTTAGTGGAAGAAAACAACACCATAATGACAGGAGAGTCCACAGAAACGGCGTAGGCTAGAATATATGGACCATCATCGTGGGGAATGAAAACGAGATACACCTGCATTTTAATAAGTTTGATGCAGCTGTCCATGCCACCCTATGCTGTGATAATTTCATTTCCACGCTAGTTCTACATCCTACATCTGTTCTAATCTGTTTCTCATATTCATACCTTGGTCTACCCGTACCGTTCTTACTGCCTACACTTCCTTCACAAACCAACTGAACAAGTCCTGGGTGTCTTAATAGGTGTCCTTCTTCTCGTCAAATTTAGCCAAATGTATTTCCACATACCTATTGGATTCAGTATCTCTTCCTTCGTGATTCGGTCTAACCATCTCACCTTTAGCATTCGTCTGTAACATCACATTACAAAAGCGTCTGTTCTCTTCCTTTCTGAGCTAGTTATCGTCTATGTTCCACTTCCATACACTGTCACGCTCCAGACAAAAGTCTTTCTAATTCCTATATCAAATGTTCAAAGCGAGCAAATTTCTGTTCTTAAGGGGGGAGACCCAGCTTAACACGGGGAAAGTAGCCCAATATTCATTCCATTGTTATATATGCTACAAACGTTGTTGACAAATGCTGCACATATCCCGGTATTGGCATACTTCAGAGCAATCAGAACCAACTTCAATAATGTCAAAATTCTAATTATAACAATTTTAAATACAATACTCTAAATTTCCCGCCTTTTTAACAATATATCACGGTTTCCTTCATAACTATCTTAATGTTTCACGGATAATTATGAATTTTTCAGAGTTTCCTCCCATAGTATTGTACTACAATCTATACCTCATTCAGATCAATAGGATTTATATTAGATTTTATATAACATATTTATTTACAAAAATATTAATATTTCCAGGTGCTCGGAATAAGAACTCGACAAAAATATCTAATTCACAGTCTATGTTAGTGATTGAGGAAAAGGAAAAGTACAAAAATTCTCATAAACTTGGATTTTATAAGGGAAGCAGTGATATACTGTTAAAAAGGCAGGAAATTTCGAACACTTTATTTTAAAATATTAGAATTATTAGAATTTTGACATTGTTGAAGTTGCTTCTGGTTTACTAAGAAGCATGCCAATACTGTGATATGTGCAGCAAATGTCAACAACAATTGTAGCATATTTAACAATCGAATGAATATTAACCTTTTTATCCTTCGTTAAGCTGGGTCTCCCCCCTCAAGAAAGGTCTTCCTTGCTTCTGCTAGCCTGCATTTTATCACCTTTCTTCGGCCATCGTTGGTTATTTTATTGCACAAGTAAGAATATTCATCTACTTCCTGTAAGACTTCATTTCTTAATCTAATATTTCCTGCATCACCTGACTTCGACTGCACTCAGTTATTTTTGTCCAAGATTTATTTATTTTCGTCTTGTGCTCCTTCTCCAAGACACCGTCCGTACCATTCAATAATTTCTCCCGATATCCTGCAGACTCAGATAAACGGGCGAGTTGGCCATACAGTCACGGGGCGCGCAACTGTGTGCTTGCATGGGGGAGATAGTGGGTTTGAACCCCACTGTCGGCAACATTGAAGATGGTTTTCCGTGGTTTTATACCAGGCAAATGCAGGAACTGTACTTTAATTCACGCCACGACAGCTTCCTTCACACTCCCATGCCATCGTCACCGTAAGATCTATCTGTGTGGGTGTGGCGTAAAACAAATTGTTAGGCTCAGATAAAAATAACAAAATCATCGGCAAATCTCAGAGATTTATTTCCTCTCCTTGGATTGTGATTATCTTACCAAGTTTCAACTTTGGTTTCCTTTACTGCTTGCTCTATGTAAACATTGAAAAGGAGAGGCAGTGGCGTAAAGTTAGGGTGTGCGAGGCCTGCAGTGCAGGCGGGCCGGAGGCAGGGGCCGCAGACTTTCCCAGAAAAAGTACAGTGTTCTCCCTAGGACCTTTTACTGGCGCAGCGCCCTGCCGTTTTTACATAACATAACATAGATAGTGCTAGTTACTTATTGTTAATACATATTTGAGTCCTCTGATATTCCAAATCAAAATTTAAATACTGTAAAACTCTTTGTTTAAATGATAAATCTTCATTATTGTCAATATTATTGCAACAATGACATCGGAGTTCAAATGTGGAGCTAACTTTCAAAACTTAATATCTCCAATTTTTGTATGTTTTACAGGAAAATGAAAGAAAAACATATCATTTGAACTTCTACCTTGGTAACTTTGATCAAAAACACAAATTATAGTATCTGATCGGTATGTTCATATATGTAAATAACAGGAAATCGTTAGCTTTCACTCCAATGCTATTCATAGAAATCATCTGGATTTATTAACTCTTGAAATTAAAATGTGGATATATTAAGTTTTGAAACACAAGAGTAGGGAGATGTGAAGTTACGACACTCAAAGAGGAAACAATATAATTTCTTAATTTAAAAATACATCCCATATAAAACAAATTATTTTTGTCTCAAAAACCACTAACAGTTTATGAACCACTGTTTTGAATTTCTGACTATTTTATTTTCATAGTGTTTTGCATTGTCTAATTTGGTAGCGAAACACAAAGCACAAAGGAACTCGCTGGTTAAATGTGTGCGGCTTTCTCAAATTCAAGGCAACTGCATAGTTGTGACTGTTCATGCTCAACATTAAAGTCCTCTTTCCCAACAGAAACCTCGATTAGCTGGCGGTACCAAAACCAACTGAAGTCTTTTCTCAGGCAATTCCCATAATGTTCCTGAAGCCGTTTTTTGTAACAGTAAGCTCCAAACAATGTTGGGGAAGCCTTGCAAGACTGGTAAAATACATCAATGTTTGAAATAAAAATGTTTCGAGGCATCTGTAAAATAACGGATTTATTAAGTTTATTAAGTTCATGTTTGTGGGTTACTGTAGTCACGTCCTAGTTCGTGAACCATGGGCAACGGCTGAGTGGCCTAGTAAGTGGTCCTGAGAGTCAGGATACGCCAGTTGCTATGGAATGGGCGTGGGCATCTCGGACATATTCTGAGTCCTGGCCCTCCTTGCGCTCAGGCGGCTAGGACTATACAATTCACCGGTGGTCCATAACCCGTTAGAGGAGAGATCCTCACTTGGACTATGTGCAAGTAGGGTAGCATCCTGCTTCATGAATCGACCGAGCTCAGAACATTTTAAGCAAGCCTCGGACCTGTGGGAGTAACGGAGTCCCACTCCCATTTGACAGGCGAGGGACTCCTTGGAAACAACTTGGCGAACGAAATGGAATTCGATGGGGAGCTATCAATATTAATGGGGCTTATGGAAGAAAGAAAGTAGAACTGGCTGAGTCAGCAAAGAGGATGCATCTGGATGTGCTAGGAGTAAGTGACATTCGGCTAAGGGGAGATAACGAGGAAGAGATAGGAGATTATAAAGTGTACTTGACGGGTGTTAGAAAGGGAAGGGCAGAGTCTGGGGTAGGACTCTTTATCAGGAATACCATTGCACGGAACATAGTTTCTGTTAGGCACGTAAATGAGCGAATGATGTGGGTAGATTTGTCAGTTGGGGTAATTAGGACTAGAATTGTGTCCGTGTATTCACCATGTGAGGGTGCAGATGAGGATGAAGTTGACAAGTTTTATGAAGCATTGAGTGGCATCGTGGTCAGGGTCAACAGCAAGGATAGAATAGTGCTAATAGGCGATTTCAATGCGAGAGTTGGGAATAGAACTGAAGGATACGAAAGGGTGATTGGTAAATGTGGGGAAGATATGGAAGCTAATGGGAATGGGAAGCGTTTGCTGGACTTTTGTGCTAATATGGGTTTAGCTGTTACGAATACATTCTTCAAGCATAAGGCTATTCACCGCTACACATGGGAGGCTAGGAGTGCCAGGTCCATAATAGACTATATCTTAACAGACTTTGAATTCAGGAAATCTGTTAGGAATGTACGAGTTTTCCGGGAATTTTTCGATGATACAGACCACTATCTGATCTGTAGTGAACTAAGTATCTGTGGGCCTAAGGTAGAGAAAGTGAAATCTGTCTGCAAACGAATAAGGGTAGAAAATCTCCAGGACGAGGAAATTAGACGGAAGTACATGGATATGATTAGTGAGAAGTTTCGAACAGTAGACAGTAAGCAGGTTCAGGATATAGAAAGTGAATGGGTGGCATACAGGGATGCTGTAGTAGAAACAGCAAGGGAATGCCTAGGAACAACTGTGTGTAAAGATGGGAAAAGGCGAACATCTTGGTGGAATGATGAAGTGAGAGCAGCTTGTAAACGTAAAAAGAAGGCTTATCAGAAATGGCTCCAAACAAGGGCCGAGGCAGACAGGGATTTGTACGTAGATGAAAGAAACAGAGCGAAACAAATAGTTGCTGAATCCAAAAAGAAGTCATGGGAAGATTTTGGTAACAACCTGGAAAGGCTAGGTCAAGCAGCAGAGAAACCTTTCTGGACAGTACTAAAGAATCTTAGGAAGGGAGGGAAAAAGGAAATGAACAGTGTTTTGAGTAATTCAGGTGAACTCATAATAGATCTCAGGGAATCACTGGAGAGGTGGAGGGAATATTTTGAACATCTTATCAATGTAAAAGGAAATCATCCTGGTGGTATTGTGAACAGTCAAGCTCATGGGGACGAGGAAAATGATGTTGGTGAAATTATGCTTGAGGAAGTGGAAAGGATGGTAAATAAACTCCATTTTCATAAGGCAGCAGGAATAGATGAAATTAGACCTGAAATGGTGAAGAATAGTGGGAAGGCAGGGATGAAATGGCTTCATAGAGTAGTAAAATTAGCGTGGAGTGTTGGTAAGGTACCTTCAGATTGGGCAAAAACTGTAATTGCCCCTATCTATAGGCAAGGGAACAGGAAGGATTGCAACAACTATCGAGGTATATCACTGATTAGTATACCAGGCAAAGTATTCACTGGCATCTTGGAAGGGAGAGTGCGATCAGTCGTTGAAAGGAAGTTGGATGAAAACCAGTGTGATTTCAGACCACAGAGAGGCTGTCAGGATCAGATTTTCAGTATGCGCCAGGTAATTGAAAAATGCTACGAGAGGAATAGGCAGTTGTGTTTATGTTTCGTAGATCTAGAGAAAGCATATGACAGGGTACCGAGGGAAAAGATGTTCGCCATACTGGGGGACTATGGAATTAAGGGCATATTATTAAAAGCAATCAAAGGCATTTATGTTGACAATTGGGCTTTAGTGAGAATTAATGGTAGAATGAGTTCTTGGTTCAGGGTACTTACAGGGGTTAGACAAGGCTGTAATCTTTCACCTTTGCTGTTCGTAGTTTACATGGATCATCTGCTGAAAGGTATAAAATGGCAGGGAGGGTTTGTTAGGTGGAAATGTAGTAAGCAGTCTGGCCTATGCTGACGACTTGGTCTTAATGGCAGATTGTGCCGAAAGCCTACAGTCTAATATCGTGGAACTTGAAAATAGGTCCAATGAGTATGGTATGAAAATTAGCCTCTCGAAGACTAAATTGATGTCCGTAGGTAAGAAATTCAACAGAATTGAATGTGAGGTTGGTGATACAAAGCTAGAACAGGTCGATAATTTCAAGTATTTAGGTTGTGTGTTCTCCCAGGATGGTAATATAGTAAGAGAGATTGAATCAAGGTGTCGTAAAGCTAATGCAGTGGGCTCGCAGCTGCGATCAACAGTAATCTGTAAGAAGGAAGTCAGTTCCCAGACGAAACTATCTTTACATCGGTCTGTTTTCAGACCAACTTTGCTTTACGGGAGCGAAAGCTGGGTGGACTCAGGATATCTTATTCATAAGTTAGAAGTAACAGACATGAAAGTAGCAAGAATGATTGCTGGTACAAACAGCTGGGAACAATGGCAGGAGGGTACTCGGAATGAGGAGATAAATTTAGGAATGAACTCGATGGATGAAGCTGTACGCATAAACCGGCTTCGGTGGTGGGGTCATGTGAGGCGAATGGAGGAGGATAGGTTACCTAGGAGAATAATGGACTCTGCTATGGAGGGTAAGAGAAGTAGAGGTAGACCAAGACGACGATGGTTAGACTTGGTTTCTAACGATTTAAAGATAAGAGGTATAGAACTAAATGAGGCCACAACACTAGTTGCAAATAGAGGATTGTGGCGACGTTTAGTTAATTCACAGAGGCTTGCAGACTGAACGCTGAAAGGCATAACAGTCTATAATGATAATGTATGTATGTAATGTATTATGCTTTGATGGCAACAAGTATGCACATAGAGATATCAAGTTTTGATTTAAAATATCATATTCCAGACGTATTTATGATGGAAAATATAGAGTTCCGATGCAAAGTAGTAGTAGGATTCTATGCAGCTCAAGAAATCAAGCTTAAATCGACATAAAACAGGATTTTGAAATTTTTGGAGATATTGAGTTTTAAAGTTGGTTACTTGACTGTCACGTAGTCCCTGGATTAGGGCGTAACCGCATGCAAGCACACGTTTCCACATGATGTGACAAACGCAGCATTCCACAGCAATCGAGTAGTAAGCTCCAGTGTTACATGATTATGAGCGAGCAGTAGAACACTTAGAACTTCAAAATATTCTGGTATGTCTTGTTCGTCATAATACAAAAAAAAGTTCAATTTTGCAGTTAAATTTATCTGTCTGATATTACTGTTAATGCTCCGAGGGGAAAAAGTTAATATTTGATCATTTTCATTTTTACATAGTATTGCCCACACGGCTACTCATTTCCGCCACCCGGCTGACAAAAATTTCTGGGGAGAAGATTGAAGTAAAAAAATTAATAATACATTCTACCCGAACGCCACCCTGCTCTGGAAATTGTGATGTGTTTGTAGAATGGCCCTAAAGGTTTGGTTCTTGTAGTGCGTATGTGGAGTAATTAACGAATGGTTGTATCTACCTGCAAATTATTATGTTAAATCTAAGACAACTGTCCCTCGTAACACAAGCGACACATTATTATTAAAATTAACATTGAAAATTTGTTCGAAAATATCAACGTTTGGACTAATTGTTCCTGTTTCTTCCATAAAACAATAATTTTCGAAAGTGAAACTTATAAAGAAATGTTATGACCCACGACAGACTCTGTGAACTCAGCCTTCCCAGCATTGAATGTGTCATCGACGGATATAATTGAAATCATGAATGCCATTGTATCCCAGAAAGTATGCTGTATGGTCCAATTTGAATACAGTTAATGCTTGAAAACTTATGCTGTATTTCATTACCCACAAGATACTTAACTTTCAAAGTAAAATATATAAATTTATTAGTTTTGTACTCTTATAGCATGTCCTTTGTACTTAATGTCACTTGTCAGCCCCGTGGTACCCCTTTCGGGACTAATGACTCCTGCCGGCTTGTGGGGGGGGGGCTTTCCATGTGTTGTTCTCGTCGGCCGGCTTGCCTGTGAGTTTCCTGGAGATTCAACGGAAATGTTCTGTCTGTCGTCACCTCGCGAAAATTCTGGCTCAAATCACCCGAGCTATAAAATGGGAGGCTAGCCGCGAATAGTGTATGACAGTTGGGCTCCGGGGTGGAGCTAGAGTCAGAGTTGGGCTCCGGGGTGGAGTCACTGTGACACTCAGTGAGTTGGGGTTCGGTCTAAACAAGGAGCTGTGGTTGTGGTGTCGGAGAAACGGAAGACGTGTACTGTTTGGACTGAGGATCGCCGTGAGTTAGCGAGGTTAGCCGCTATCGTGAGTGTGAGGTGTAAATGGAGCTGTGTTAATGTTCGCTGTTGTGAGTATCGTCCTGCTGTTGAGTACTGTTGAGCTGTTTGCATGTGACAGTGTGATTTACTGGACTGCTTGTGGAGTCGAACTAACGATAAGTTGTTCTATGTCAAGTGGCCCGTAGTCCTGTGTTCAGATCCAGCGGTCCTAACACAGCTGCTGTATGAGGGTCGGACTTGCAAGTTAACGTAAGGATTAAGGGTCCCCAAGTAGAGCAACGCGCGCAATAAGGAAGACCCATTTGTAAATAGACAGAAATGTGTAAGTGTGGCCATTCATAGCTGAATAGACGCGTGTGTGTGTGTGTGTGTGTGTGTGTGTGTGTGTGTGTGTGTGCTTTTATCATGAAATAAGTTAAAGTATTGAAACAGATGGAGTTTTATTCAAACAATATTAAATGGATACAGATTACATTAAAGTATCTTGTGTAGTTACTTTGTATCTGTTATACAATATTTATTTGAGGGGGTCCAAGTTTGTTTCGTGCCTACATGTTATTCATTACGCCCCTGAGGAGAAGGGATAAACTACAGCTTTCCCTCACTCCTTTATGGACTTCTGCTTCTTTTTCACTTCGGCAGATAGTGGATTCGAACCCCACTGTCTGCAGCACTGAAGATGGTTTTCCGTGGCTTCCCATTTTCATACCAGGCAAATGCTGGGGTTGAACCCTAATGAAGGCCACGGCCGCTTCCTTCCCACTCCTAGCCCTTTCCTGTCCCGTCGTCGCCATAAGATCTGTCTGTGTCGGTGTAACGTAAAGCAACTAGCTTCTTTTTCACAGCTAAATTCTTATGATTGAAACCTGATTTTTGTATTTTTATTCACCCTCAGCTACAATTCTGAATAGTTAAGGCTTGAACCGCAATTCAAATCATTGGTAATGGAGATGGAGATTTCATTGCCCAGTGTACGTCTGTGTGCCTTTGTCCTCTAATACACTGTGAGACAGACAGGCGGTCTTATGCGGATTCACGTCACAGTCCCCACTACAAAGACACCACCCAGTGTCCAGTTAAGCTCCATTGTAAGAAGCTTACTTCGCCCATGCCACAGAGGACACACAGGAGGTTGAATCGCCACGGAAGCCAATTAGATAAATGAAACCCCTCCTCTGTGACACAGTCTGTGTCCTTGAGATAGCGCGGAGGAAACAGATATGTCACTGATAGCAGAATAACGGCCAAGGAATGCGTGTGCAAAGCAGTTCCAATTATTTGATTCTTCTCATCTTTAAGGGCGTCCGCCTTCGTAGCGTAACGCTTCGTGTTTTTAGTTGCCGTGCTCGGGGCCCCGGGTTCGATTCCCAGTACTGCCAGAAATTTAAGAATGGAAGGAGGGCTGGTATGGGGTTAAAATGGTACATGCAGCTCACGTCCAATTGCGGGTGTACTTGAAAAGAGCTGCACGAGTTGACTTAATCATTAAAAGTTGTTCTTTAAATAATCCGCAAAAGTTTCTTCAGTGTTAACTATGGCTCGATGTTGAAGAACTATTTATTACCTGAAAAAAAGACCTAAACATATCAAAAAAGAAACTGAAGCCGGCAAAAAGGACTTAAATGCTATCCAAAAGAATTTATAACTTTAGTTTTAATGACACGCCGCCTCTGTGGTGTAGTGGTTAGTGTGATTAGCTACCACCCCGGGAGTCCCAGGTTCGATTCCCGGCTCTGTCATGAAATTTGAAAAGGTGGTAC
The DNA here is from genome assembly GCF_040414725.1 of Anabrus simplex. Taxonomy (NCBI): domain Eukaryota; kingdom Metazoa; phylum Arthropoda; class Insecta; order Orthoptera; family Tettigoniidae; genus Anabrus; species Anabrus simplex. Next base: position 41,450,111 of record NC_090278.1, on the reverse strand, counting down.
GAGGGCTGGAACTGGGTCCACTCAGCTTCGGGAGATCAACTGAGTACATGTGGGTTCGATTCCCACCTCAGCCATCCTGGAAGTGGTTTTTCGTGGTTTCCCACTTCTCCTCCAGGCGAATACCGGGATGGTCCCTAACTCAAGGCCACGGCCGCTTCCTTCCCTCTTCCTTGTCTATCTCTTCCAACCTTCCCATCCCCCAACAAGGTCCCTGTTCAGCATAGCAGGCGAGGCCGCCTGGGCGAGATACTGGTCCTCCTCTGCAGTTTTATCTCCCGACCCAAAGTCTCACGCTCCAGGGCACTGCCCTTGAGGCGGTAGAGGTCGGATCCCTGGCTGAGTATTAGGGAAAAACGAACGCTGGGGCGTAAGCAGTTTAAGAAATAAAGAAAGAAAGATATTTTTTACACCGAGAATGAATTCAGCGAGCGCGTAATTGTCGTCCTGGAGAATGAAATAGAAATTAGTACCGTCTGACTGGAATCATATTTGGCTTAACGACACTCGGGTTACAGAAATTGGTATTCGAAAACCTTACCTCAGTTGGCTTTGTACAATTATCCAGGTTTTTAGCTGTAAAAGATCGTCAGTTTTCAGACAGCACATTTTGAAGCATCGGAAAACTTCTCTCAAGAACTCTCTCTTCAAAATTTTCTGCTTTCAATATTCCACTTATCTTGCATATAATTTGATTGTTGTCTTCAAGCACTAGTTTAAGTTTTTCATTTCATTTAATGTTCTCTCAGATATGGTTCGAATATATATCTACTGGAGAAAAGATGTTTAGGAGGTAATAGATGTACTAATGATGATTCGAACTGAAAATGGGCAGTGAAAATGTAGTCAAACAAAGGTGGAGTTGAAAAAAAGCCACTGAGACTTAAAAAAGGTTAGAAAAAAAGGACCAATAAGGCAATAAATGCCGGAAAAGACCAAAAGGACAAGTAAACCACACCATTTTCTGGCCTACAATGACCCAGAATGAACATGTTTTACGTTGGGCCTTGTGTTCGAATTTTTCCTCAACATTTACAGTTATACGTATTAGTTAGGGCCTGGGTGGTTGGGGAAGAAAACTCACCCAAGGGGGTAACAAGTATCGTCTGAAGGTCGTGTAATACTTATTATAAGCTGAGGCGTTTCAAACCTGCAACTAGGATCGTCTTCAGAGCAGTATCAAAGATTTTATTGGCAAATATCACTCCATAGTAACTAGAGAGAAATATAGTTCATTCCAGGGCCTCCAGAGTCAAGGAGAAAGTTCTTGAAACTATGGAGGTTAGCCATGATCTACTCAGTATATGGCCGCCGTTTCTTAAAACTGAGGCCCTGGAATAAACGATATTTCTAACAGCATCTCTCTATCTTGAGTCTAGTTACTATGGAGTGACAGCTGCCAATACTGCTCTGAAGACGATCCTGGTTGCAGGTTCGAAACGCCTCAGCATATAGCAAGTATTACACCAGTGGCGTATGCTGGGATCAAGACGTGGGCTACAGTAAGTTACCCCTTTTCGACGGTTGGTTTAGTGAATGTCAAGCATTAAGCGTTTTGAGCTGCTGCCAGTAGCTTCACAAGCTACTGCCCTGGCCTCTGTTTAGTGGAGACTGTAGCCTAAGGTTTAGCAAATTAAAGTCCAGTTTTGCGGCTAAATGGATAGAATGCTTGCCTTTCGTCCGATGGCGTTAGTCAATTCTCATAATCAAACCCGTCGTACTATTAATTCCCCAGGCCATTCATTTTATCGTCATTTGTCACCAACAAGCCTATTCACATGCCATGTACCATTATTATTATTATTATTATTATTATTATTATTATTATTATTATTATTATTATTATTGTACCACACATTTAAATCTTGCGCCAATTAGAACTCCTCTACAGGAGAAACACTGAACTTGGAACTAGACCTACTTAAACTTTTACTCAGAAGATGTCACTACCTTAATTTTGTGATGGTGAAGTTTCCAGTACTGTGTGTACTCTCATAGAGGTCACTACAAAAAAACTATGATCATGCACCCTGGTGCGAAGTGAAGGAACTTTATTGGAAGAAATTTTGTATTCATAAGTTTGTTCTTTACTAAATTTCGTTCATTCAGTTGTGGGTTGGCAATATTTATCTTTTCTTTCCGCCAGTTTTGAATTTAGCCAATCCAGAGTTTCCGTAATTAATTTCTAACCAATCACTGCCTTCTTCTTCGATTTGGTGTGTAACTTTAAGGTAGCCAATAAAAGTGAGAGGGTGTGGCTTGATTATTCATGAAAGGTCTCGAACTTTCCCCGAGGGTTTATAACTGCGGATTTTCACGCCTCTTGGCCATTTCATCAACATCTAACTGAGTGTGTGTATGTGAAGCAGGAGGCGGGTGGTGCCTCTTTCATCAGGCAGCAGTTCTTCAGCAAGGTAATGGCCAATTAACATCTTTATTTCTTTGCTAGCTCCGCAGTTTAACCTGAGGGAAAGGTCCGAAACCTCAACCATGAAACCAACTTCTCTAAAATGTAAGTTCTGCCGGCTAATGTAATATTTCATCAACCTTCAACTGTAAATCGGGGATAGAGATTGAGGTACCCTCTCGAGCTCCCCTTCATATTGCTTTGAGGTGACTATGTTTTCTAACTGGTTTTCTTCCTTTCCGTAATGTCTTAAATTCTTTCTTATACGAGACACCTCCATAGTTTGGAAATAGCCCCTTTAGGTTTTAGAATTCTCATCTAGGAGTGCAAGTATTCGCCTCCTTTCATTTTCTATTCGGGCCATTTATTTAACTGTTATTTCTTTTAGGCCCTATAGTTTGGGTACGAGATACCCCTGTTTCAGTTTGTAAGCTGGGCCATGAAAGGCCAAAAAGGTGTAAGATATTTTTGGTGTTGCCTTGAATTGGCTTGAAAACTGAGAGCCTGTTAGCTCTTTTCAAAGTAAGATTACTGAATGTCTTTTGAAGGCTTGATATTGTGACTTGGGAGCCAGCGCTCCATGTATTAGGGGATTTCTGCCCTTGTGTAAAATTGTAATTTTTTGTAAAGTTGACCTGAAAGCTCAGGAAATGTAAAGCGAGGGGCTGGAAGCCCTGGTTACTAAACAGTCACTAAGGTTTGGGTTTTCTTGCTTTGTCTAAACTTTGTCATGGTACCTGATATATCATTGTTATCACACTAAGTGAGAATTTTGGTAACTTTTTTTTGAAAATATAACCTTCCATTTCAGTTTAAATTCTTTCTTGACATTAGTTAGACCCATTCACCCCGGCACCTTCTTTCACCTCTGCTGGTCCACGGGTATCCCCGTATCAGTTATTATTTTTATTTTTATTTTTATTATTATTATTATTATTATTATTATTATTATTATTATTATTATTATTTATTTTTTGATTCGTTATGCCCAACCAAGGAGCGCATTTGAACTTATTAACACTTTTTTCTTTTCTTCTTCTCTTCCCAATCTTCATCCTCTCGCTGTGTTTCTTTTTACGTCATTCAGTCAATCCTGTATTTAGTCGGGTGGGCTCTACAGAAAATTTGTGTTTGTGAATTAACGTTCTGAATTTTATTCTATCTTGAATGGTTCCTTCATTAATGGCAATTTCATTTAGGTCTTCACTGATTTTCTTTAGCCAATTATTGTAATTGTTCATTGACAAAGCTAAGTTTACAATTTTCTTCGTGAGCCTGTTATCCATTCTAAATAAGTGACCATAAAATTGTAATCGTCGTTCCTGATTGAATCTGTGATTGTTTTTCTCTAACTTCATACGTTTCATGCGTTTTCTTTTTTTATCCAAATTCCATTTTCACATTTTGGTCCTGCAGCAGTTAATGGGTGGATTGGGGAGCTCATTAACTATTGTTGCCGGTCCCAAGCCCGGATAATGGAGGGGGATTGACGTCAGGAAGCGTATCCGGTTTGAAAAAAAAAAACCTTCCTAAAACCAAACAACAGCCAGAATACATCTTGAGGCAGCCTCTAGGACTCAAAAACTTAGTTGTAATTTTGAGATCGACTACGGTTTATCTCCTCATAACCTTAAACTTATTATTATTATTAATTATTTTTTCGTATCCACCTCCTAAGGACCACGTCACTTCATCTGTCATCTGCTATTTCATTCGTTGCCGGTGTTGCTATTTTCTTTCGTCCGTCTACGTCTTTCCCGTCTTAAACATTGGCCTTTCTTGAGAACCCTTGTGGTCTTTTAGTTTCCTCCTGAGTGGGTTGAGTTCTTCTATATCTTCTTAAGTGATCCCCACCTCCTGTAGGTCCCTTTCCACCTCCCTGAACCAAGTTGACCGGGTTTTCTTATTTAAAGAGGCAAAGATAATCCTGAGGGTTTCATTCTTAGCAAGCGGCCATAAAATTGCATTCTTCTTCTCCACATGAGATCAGAGATCTCCTGGACATTATTATTATTATTATTATTATTATTATTATTATTATTATTATTATTATTATTATTATTATTATTATTATTATTAGGGCCCGGAATTTTATGCAGTAATAGGTTAGATTGCAAAGTTACTGAAGCGAGTAACAAGTATAGTCTACCTGCACGACAGGTTTGCATAAACATTAGGGATTTATGCACATTTTTATGCAAATCTCATAGTATTACTGTCGTGCAGGTAGACTATACTTGTTACTCACTTCAGTAAGTTTGCATTCTAACCTATTACTGCATAAACAGCCGGGCCCTAATTATTATTATTATTATTATTATTATTATTATTATTATTATTATTATTATTATTATTATTATTATTATTATTGTTATTATCCGTGTGCCCTGCACTGGTTGTCCGAGCGAGTGGCTGAATGATTTGGGTCACGTACCTGTCAACTTGCATTCGGGAGATAGTGGGTTCAAACCCCACTGTTGGCAGGCCCGAAGATTGGCCTTTCGTGCTGCCCATTTTCGCACGAGGCAAATGTTGGGGCTGTACAGTAGCTTAACAAAGGCCACGGTCACTTCCTTCCCCCTCCAAGCCATTTCCTAACTCATCGTCCAATAAAACCTCTCTGTGTCTGTGTGACGTAATGCAAATTGTAAAACAAATATAAATACGGGTTGGCTATAAGCATCTACTCTCCAGGTGTCACGTTCGTCGCCATTGAAAGTGACCAAGCATCCTAAATGGTGTTACTCGTAGTGCTTTTCGGACTTTCTTGAGACTGGCCACTTCACGGACCCACTCAACATCCTCGTCTAGCTACACGGAGTCTGTAATCATCAGTTCTCCCCAGAAATTTTCGCCAGCCGGGCGGGGAATACTGGGTAAAAATTGAAAGATAAAATTTCAATGTATTCCGCTCAGGGCATAAACAATATGACACAGGTAAACATTAACTGTAAATTTGAACTATTTTGGTGTTATTATCAGGAGCAAGACATAACTGAATGTTTTGAACTTCTAGTGTTCTACTGCTTGTTCATAATCACGTAACACCGGGGCTTACCACTTGGTTGCTGTGGAGTGCCATACGGGTTTCCGACGGTGGTGGTGGTGATTATTGTTCTGAGGAGGAGGTAGAACGAGGCAACACTAACCAGAGAGAAGTCCACCTCCGTAGCGTAACGGTTAGCATTATTAATTGCTATCCTTGGGGGTCCGGGTTCGATTGCCGGTACTGTCAATAATGTAAGAATGGCAGCAAGGCTGGCACGTGGTACATGCATTGAGGGTGTGCCTGAGAAGAGCTGCATCATGAGGAATGCTATTTGTTCGGGGAGTCGACCCGTGTGGATCTTTTGCCCCTACTGGCACCATATTGTATGAACCTGCGTGTAAGTTGAATGTTGTGTTTGAGGAAAGGAAGATTAAGGATAACCCTGATAGCGCAGTTATAATTTCAGATTTCAATTTAGCAATGTTGGAGTTACATGTTTTCATCCCAGAAATAGAACATTTGTACAACAGTGTTACCGCTAGTTTCGTCTTATTCATGTTTTTTCCAGATATGGGAAGAACAACATAGGAATTATTACCCCGTGCTTTTCATCAATATTTTTTGAGGAGTCGGAAGTAAAAACACCAAGACACCTTTCATATAATGAAGTGTATTGAGAGAGATGTTTTAATTGACGGTCATCCAAGCATTCTATTCGCTGGCCGTCCTTTAGTTTGTTAAACTAACATGGCTGTGGTATACTGAGGCAGGCTAATAGTTAATAGGTGTTCATACATTAATAGACCGTACATAGTGTCAGAGGTTGGAAGATTAAATTAGTGCCAAACATGGTGAATCCTCTAATCAGCAACTAGTGTACACCGTGACGTCAAAACTAGCCTCGTCCAGAATTAATTGGCTGCTCTTCATATCGGTGAAGCGAGACGGAGAGAATACTGGGACGGTGCTGTGGCGATGTCATGATATCAACGTCCTAATTTCTCGCCCGCACTATCCTAATTTGAATACAGAACTGACGTTGAGAACTATTTGCACGGGAACTTTCTAACGCCAAGGTTTAGGAACAGATTGCAATCCCCTGTGGCATCACTAGCACAGGAAAAGGCATGGTGTGATACACAAATATTTTAATGCATTTTAATATTGACAATATTTCTTAGTTGACGACGTACTGGTCCCCCTACTAGGGAAAACGTAAAAACTAAGCAGTTTCCTCAATTGTGCCGAAAGTTGAAGGACCAAAGGGCTTCAAAAGGTTTCAAATTGTCGATAATTTCGAAAATCACTTCCTGCCTAAATGCAGTTCCGGAAAAACAGACTAAAATCACTCGTTTCCTTACTCCCTTTCTTTTTTTATGCAAATCATAGTCAAATAAACTTATTTGCATAATTATTTCTGTAATGTTTCACTTGGTTCAATACCCTCCGACGTTTCTTATTTTATTGAAGCATGTCCACACAGAATGTAGTAATAAGGGCTTAAGTGAAACAAAGAACTGACTCACATTAGCGCTCGTAGTGGTGTTTAAGTGAAACAATATATTGACTCACATTAGCGCTTGTAATGGTGTTTAAGTGAAACAATATATTGACTCACATTAGCGCTTGTAATGGTGTATAAGTGAAACAACGCATGACTCACATTAGCGCTCGTAGTGGTGTTTAAGTGAAACAATGAATTGACTCACATTAGCGCTCGTAGTGGTGTTTAAGTGAAACAACGCATGACTCACATTAGCGCTCGTAGTGGTGTTTAAGTGAAACAACGCATGACTCACATTAGCGCTCGTAGTGGTGCTTAAGTGAAACAACGCATGACTCACATTAGCGCTCGTAGTGGTGTTTAAGTGAATCAATATATTGACTCACATTAGCGCTTGTAATGGTGTTTAAGTGAATCAATATATTGACTCACATTAGCGCTCGTAGTGGTGTTTAAGTGAATCAATATATTGACTCACATTAGCGCTCGTAGTGGTGTTTAAGTGAATCAATATATTGACTAACATTAGCGCTCGTAGTGGTGTTTAAGTGAATCAATATATTGACTCACATTAGCGCTGGTAATGGTGTTTAAGTGAAACAACGCATGACTCACATTAGCGCTCGTAGTGGTGTTTAAGTGAATCAATATATTGACTCACATTAGCGCTGGTAATGGTGTTTAAGTGAACCAATGCATTGACTCACATTAGCGCTCGTAGTGGTGTTTAAGTGAAACAACGCATGACTCACATTAGCGCTCGTAGTGGTGTTTAAGTGAAACAATATATTGACTCACATTAGCGCTCGTAGTGGTGTTTAAGTGAAACAACGCATGACTCACATTAGCGCTCGTAGTGGTGTTTAAGTGAAACAACGCATGAGTCACATTAGCGCTCGTAGTGGTGTTTAAGTGAATCAATATATTGACTCACATTAGCGCTGGTAATGGTGTTTAAGTGAACCAATGCATTGACTCACATTAGCGCTCGTAGTGGTGTTTAAGTGAAACAACGCATGACTCACATTAGCACTCGTAGTGGTGTTTAAGTGAAACAATATATTGACTCACATTAGCGCTGGTAGTGGTGCTTAAGTGAAACAACGCATGACTCACATTAGCGCTCGTAGTGGTGTTTAAGTGAATCAATATATTGACTCACATTAGCGCTGGTAATGGTGTTTAAGTGAACCAATGCATTGACTCACATTAGCGCTCGTAGTGGTGTTTAAGTGAATCAATATATTGACTCACATTAGCGCTGGTAATGGTGTTTAAGTGAACCAATGCATTGACTCACATTAGCGCTGGTAATGGTGTTTAAGTGAAACAACGCATGACTCACATTAGCGCTCGTAGTGGTGTTTAAGTGAAACAACGCATGACTCACATTAGCGCTCGTAGTGGTGTTTAAGTGAAACAACGCATGACTCACATTAGCGCTCGTAGTGGTGTTTAAGTGAAACAACGCATGACTCACATTAGCGCTCGTAGTGGTGTTTAAGTGAATCAATATATTGACTCACATTAGCGCTCGTAGTGGTGTTTAAGTGAATCAATATATTGACTCACATTAGCGCTCGTAGTGGTGTTTAAGTGAATCAATATATTGACTCACATTAGCGCTGGTAATGGTGTTTAAGTGAAACAACGCATGACTCACATTAGCGCTCGTAGTGGTGTTTAAGTGAATCAATATATTGACTCACATTAGCGCTCGTAGTGGTGTTTAAGTGAATCAATATATTGACTCACATTAGCGCCCGTAGTGGTGTTTAAGTGAATCAATATATTGACTCACATTAGCGCTGGTAATGGTGTTTAAGTGAAACAACGCATGACTCACATTAGCGCTCGTAGTGGTGTTTAAGTGAATCAATATATTGACTCACATTAGCGCTCGTAGTGGTGTTTAAGTGAATCAATATATTGACTCACATTAGCGCTGGTAGTGGTGCTTAAGTGAAACAACGCATGACTCACATTAGCGCTCGTAGTGGTGTTTAAGTGAATCAATATATTGACTCACATTAGCGCTGGTAGTGGTGTTTAAGTGAACCAATGCATTGACTCACATTAGCGCTGGTAATGGTGTTTAAGTGAACCAATGCATTGACTCACATTAGCGCTCGTAGTGGTGTTTAAGTGAAACAACGCATGACTCACATTAGCGCTCGTAGTGGTGTTTAAGTGAAACAACGCATGACTCACATTAGCGCTCGTAGTGGTGTTTAAGTGAAACAACGCATGACTCACATTAGCGCTCGTAGTGGTGTTTAAGTGAAACAACGCATGACTCACATTAGCGCTCGTAGTGGTGTTTAAGTGAATCAATATATTGACTCACATTAGCGCTTGTAATGGTGTTTAAGTGAATCAATATATTGACTCACATTAGCGCTCGTAGTGGTGTTTAAGTGAATCAATATATTGACTCACATTAGCGCTCGTAGTGGTGTTTAAGTGAATCAATATATTGACTCACATTAGCGCTCGTAGTGGTGTTTAAGTGAATCAATATATTGACTCACATTAGCGCTGGTAATGGTGTTTAAGTGAAACAACGCATGACTCACATTAGCGCTCGTAGTGGTGTTTAAGTGAATCAATATATTGACTCACATTAGCGCTGGTAATGGTGTTTAAGTGAAACAACGCATGACTCACATTAGCGCTCGTAGTGGTGTTTAAGTGAATCAATATATTGACTCACATTAGCGCTCGTAGTGGTGTTTAAGTGAATCAATATATTGACTCACATTAGCGCTGGTAGTGGTGTTTAAGTGAAACAACGCATGACTCACATTAGCGCTCGTAGTGGTGTTTAAGTGAATCAATATATTGACTCACATTAGCGCTCGTAGTGGTGTTTAAGTGAACCAATGCATTGACTCACATTAGCGCTGGTAATGGTGTTTAAGTGAACCAATGCATTGACTCACATTAGCGCTCGTAGTGGTGTTTAAGTGAAACAACGCATGACTCACATTAGCGCTCGTAGTGGTGTTTAAGTGAAACAACGCATGACTCACATTAGCGCTCGTAGTGGTGTTTAAGTGAAACAACGCATGACTCACATTAGCGCTCGTAGTGGTGTTTAAGTGAATCAATATATTGACTCACATTAGCGCTTGTAATGGTGTTTAAGTGAATCAATATATTGACTCACATTAGCGCTCGTAGTGGTGTTTAAGTGAATCAATATATTGACTCACATTAGCGCTCGTAGTGGTGTTTAAGTGAATCAATATATTGACTCACATTAGCGCTCGTAGTGGTGTTTAAGTGAATCAATATATTGACTCACATTAGCGCTGGTAATGGTGTTTAAGTGAAACAACGCATGACTCACATTAGCGCTCGTAGTGGTGTTTAAGTGAATCAATATATTGACTCACATTAGCGCTCGTAGTGGTGTTTAAGTGAATCAATATATTGACTCACATTAGCGCTGGTAATGGTGTTTAAGTGAAACAACGCATGACTCACATTAGCGCTCGCAGTGGTGTTTAAGTGAATCAATATATTGACTCACATTAGCGCTCGTAGTGGTGTTTAAGTGAATCAATATATTGACTCACATTAGCGCTGGTAATGGTGTTTAAGTGAAACAACGCATGACTCACATTAGCGCTCGTAGTGGTGTTTAAGTGAATCAATATATTGACTCACATTAGCGCTCGTAGTGGTGTTTAAGTGAATCAATATATTGACTCACATTAGCGCTGGTAGTGGTGCTTAAGTGAAACAACGCATGACTCACATTAGCGCTCGTAGTGGTGTTTAAGTGAATCAATATATTGACTCACATTAGCGCTGGTAATGGTGTTTAAGTGAACCAATGCATTGACTCACATTAGCGCTGGTAATGGTGTTTAAGTGAAACAACGCATGACTCACATTAGCGCTCGTAGTGGTGTTTAAGTGAAACAACGCATGACTCACATTAGCGCTCGTAGTGGTGTTTAAGTGAAACAACGCATGACTCACATTAGCGCTCGTAGTGGTGTTTAAGTGAAACAACGCATGACTCACATTAGCGCTCGTAGTGGTGTTTAAGTGAATCAATATATTGACTCACATTAGCGCTTGTAATGGTGTTTAAGTGAATCAATATATTGACTCACATTAGCGCTCGTAGTGGTGTTTAAGTGAATCAATATATTGACTCACATTAGCGCTCGTAGTGGTGTTTAAGTGAATCAATATATTGACTCACATTAGCGCTCGTAGTGGTGTTTAAGTGAATCAATATATTGACTCACATTAGCGCTGGTAATGGTGTTTAAGTGAAACAACGCATGACTCACATTAGCGCTCGTAGTGGTGTTTAAGTGAATCAATATATTGACTCACATTAGCGCTGGTAATGGTGTTTAAGTGAACCAATGCATTGACTCACATTAGCGCTCGTAGTGGTGTTTAAGTGAAACAACGCATGACTCACATTAGCGCTCGTAGTGGTGTTTAAGTGAATCAATATATTGACTCACATTAGCGCTCGTAGTGGTGTTTAAGTGAAACAACGCATGACTCACATTAGCGCTCGTAGTGGTGTTTAAGTGAAACAACGCATGACTCACATTAGCGCTCGTAGTGGTGTTTAAGTGAATCAATATATTGACTCACATTAGCGCTGGTAATGGTGTTTAAGTGAACCAATGCATTGACTCACATTAGCGCTCGTAGTGGTGTTTAAGTGAAACAACGCATGACTCACATTAGCGCTCGTAGTGGTGTTTAAGTGAAACAATATATTGACTCACATTAGCGCTGGTAGTGGTGCTTAAGTGAAACAACGCATGACTCACATTAGCGCTCGTAGTGGTGTTTAAGTGAATCAATATATTGACTCACATTAGCGCTGGTAATGGTGTTTAAGTGAACCAATGCATTGACTCACATTAGCGCTGGTAATGGTGTTTAAGTGAAACAACGCATGACTCACATTAGCGCTCGTAGTGGTGTTTAAGTGAAACAACGCATGACTCACATTAGCGCTCGTAGTGGTGTTTAAGTGAAACAACGCATGACTCACATTAGCGCTCGTAGTGGTGTTTAAGTGAAACAACGCATGACTCACATTAGCGCTCGTAGTGGTGTTTAAGTGAAACAACGCATGACTCACATTAGCGCTCGTAGTGGTGTTTAAGTGAATCAATATATTGACTCACATTAGCGCTGGTAATGGTGTTTAAGTGAACCAATTCATTGACTCACATTAGCGCTCGTAGTGGTGTTTAAGTGAATCAATATATTGACTCACATTAGCGCTCGTAGTGGTGTTTAAGTGAAACAACGCATGACTCACATTAGCGCTCGTAGTGGTGTTTAAGTGAATCAATATATTGACTCACATTAGCGCTCGTAGTGGTGTTTAAGTGAATCAATATATTGACTCACATTAGCGCTCGTAGTGGTGTTTAAGTGAATCAATATATTGACTCACATTAGCGCTGGTAATGGTGTTTAAGTGAAACAACGCATGACTCACATTAGCGCTCGTAGTGGTGTTTAAGTGAATCAATCTATTGACTCACATTAGCGCTCGTAGTGGTGTTTAAGTGAATCAATATATTGACTCACATTAGCGCTCGTAGTGGTGTTTAAGTGAAACAATGAATTGACTCACATTAGCGCTCGTAGTGGTGTTTAAGTGAAACAATGAATTGACTCACATTAGCGCTCGTAGTGGTGTTTAAGTGAAACAACGCATGACTCACAATAGCGCTCGTAGTGGTGTTTAAGTGAAACAACGCATGACTCACATTAGCGCTCGTAGTGGTGTTTAAGTGAAACAACGCATGACTCACATTAGCGCTCGTAGTGGTGTTTAAGTGAATCAATATATTGACTCACATTAGCGCTGGTAATGGTGTTTAAGTGAACCAATGCATTGACTCACATTAGCGCTCGTAGTGGTGTTTAAGTGAATCAATATATTGACTCACATTAGCGCTCGTAGTGGTGTTTAAGTGAAACAACGCATGACTCACATTAGCGCTCGTAGTGGTGTTTAAGTGAATCAATATATTGACTCACATTAGCGCTCGTAGTGGTGTTTAAGTGAATCAATATATTGACTCACATTAGCGCTCGTAGTGGTGTTTAAGTGAATCAATATATTGACTCACATTAGCGCTGGTAATGGTGTTTAAGTGAAACAACGCATGACTCACATTAGCGCTCGTAGTGGTGTTTAAGTGAATCAATATATTGACTCACATTAGCGCTCGTAGTGGTGTTTAAGTGAATCAATATATTGACTCACATTAGCGCTCGTAGTGGTGTTTAAGTGAATCAATATATTGACTCACATTAGCGCTCGTAGTGGTGTTTAAGTGAAACAATGAATTGACTCACATTAGCGCTCGTAGTGGTGTTTAAGTGAAACAATGAATTGACTCACATTAGCGCTCGTAGTGGTGTTTAAGTGAAACAACGCATGACTCACATTAGCGCTCGTAGTGGTGTTTAAGTGAATCAATATATTGACTCACATTAGCGCTTGTAATGGTGTTTAAGTGAAACAATGCATTGACTCACATTAGCGCTTGTAATGGTGTTTAAGTGAAACAATATATTGACTCACATTAGCGCTTGTAGTGGTGTTTAAGTGAATCAATATATTGACTCACATTAGCGCTCGTAGTGGTGTTTAAGTGAAACAATGAATTGACTCACATTAGCGCTCGTAGTGGTGTTTAAGTGAAACAATGAATTGACTCACATTAGCGCTCGTAGTGGTGTTTAAGTGAAACAACGCATGACTCACATTAGCGCTCGTAGTGGTGTTTAAGTGAATCAATATATTGACTCACATTAGCGCTTGTAATGGTGTTTAAGTGAAACAATATATTGACTCACATTAGCGCTTGTAATGGTGTTTAAGTGAAACAATGCATTGACTCACATTAGCGCTCGTAGTGGATTTTTAGTGAAACACTGCATTGACTCACATTAGCGCTCATAGTGGTGTTTAAGTGAAACAATGCGGGATGGGAAGATTGGAAGGAATAGAGAAGGAAGAGGGAAGGAAGCGGCCGAGGCCTTCAGTCAGGTACCATCCCGGCATTTGCCTCGAGAAGTGGAAAAGCATGGAAAACTTCTTCGAGAATGGCTGAAGTGGGAAACGAAACCTCCACTACTCGTTTGACTTCCCGAGGCTGAGTAGACCCCATTCCAGCCTTCGTACCACTTTTCAAATTTCGTGGCAGAGCCGGGAATGGAATCCAGGCCTTCGGGAGTGGCAGCTAATTGCACTAACCACTATAACACAGATGCGGACAATACTAAGGTGGTGGTGGTGGTGGTGATCATTGTTTTAAGAAGGAATACAACTTAGCAACCATCCTCTACATAACACTAAACAGAGAGAAAATATTGACGGTGTACAAGACTTTGACAAATGAAGGTATCGGTCAAAAATAGATAAGGGTCACGAATGGCGTGAAAATGAAAGAAATCCTAGGCCTCCATACGTAATACTATCGGGGTGGGAAAAGAGAGAGAGAGAGAGAGTTGAGCGAGGGAGACAGGATAGGATAATAAAAGAAAGTGAGGAGCCTGGCACATGAATGTGGAAAGAATCCACCGTGGTCAAAACCCAGACTCACTTACAAGCTAAGAGTCCACAGGAGTTACAATAACATCTTATTAATATTACTCGGAAAAGAAATGTTAGACAAGAAGGTTAGATTTCGTAAGTACTTGAACAAAGAGCAAGTATAGTCTAGCCGCTGATCAGTTATGACCGGTGAGTTGCATACATTATAGGGGTGCTAAAAGTTCAGATCGCTAATATTTATGCAAAACGCACTGAAGAACAGTTATGGGGGTTGCAGACACTTACGCCTTTGTTAAATAGTGTGCATAGTAACTTATCAATGCATAAAAACCTTTCCCTAATTATTATTATTAATATACTTCAAGCAATTTATTAGGCTTGGCACCTCATTAGGATTTTGCCAAGTTTTACGGTAGGATGCCCGTCCTGACGCCAACACTATGTGGGGAAATGTATTCCATGTTCTCTGAATAAATGGAGACATACATTGAGACCAACTCACACACGCATGCACACACACAGAGCCACTGTATTGGAGTTACTGTTGTTTGAGTCATCAGTCCATAGATTGGTTGGATGCAGTTCGCCATACCACCCTATCTTGTGCTAACCTTCTGATTTCTACGTAATTACTACATCTGCTCTAATCTGCTTGTCATATTCAAACCTTGGTCTACCCATACCGTTCTTACCGCCTACACGTACCTCAAAAACCAACTGAATAAGACCTTAGTGTCTTAAGATATGCCCTATCATTCTATCTCTTCTCAAATTTAGCCAAATCGATCTCCTCTCTCCAATTCCATTCATTACACAATGCAACAAATTTTAAGGTCAGAAAACCTTTTTTTTTTCGAAAATGTACGCGTTCTTTATGTATTTTGACCTCCTGAATTCGAAAATGATACTATAAAAGTCTTATCACCGACAGTTTCAACACAAATCCTGTAAATTTGTAATTAATGGTAATGAAATGTAATGATATTATAATAATATTTTGGTTGATATTCTGAGCTTTATACGGTGTTTTAGTGTTTACTATAATGTACAGTATAATATTATATGCAAAAGTAGTGGCCACAAATGTTGGAATTGGTTGCAGGGGACAAAAATGTCAAGTATGACCCCCCTAGTGGGCAGACACAGAATACTCCTGCCACCTCTGCATCTCCTACTGAGCATAATGAAGCATTACCTAGATGTGGCAAGTGTTTCAAATATCTATGTAACAAGTTCCCGAACCTGTCAGATGCTAAGGAGCGTGTGTTCACTGGTGCCGATATTCGGGAGGTAATGCTAGATGAAGATTTCCTTCATTCAATGAATGCCGTGAAGGGAGGAGCCTGGTTCCAACTTCCCGGGAAACAATCGTAGCCCACAGTATGGAGAACAAGCTGACGAAGTTGAAAATGATGGGATGCTCAATGAGTTTGAAGTTAAAATTTTTACATTCTCACCTTGACTTTTTTCCTCCAAAGTTGGATGCTGTAAGTGAGGAACAGGGTGAAAGTTTCCATCAGGATATAAAGGACAAGGAAAGACAATACCGGAGAACTTGGGATGTTCGGATGATTGGCGACTACTGCTGGATGCTTCACCGTGAGCGCACGGAAATGCCCCATAAGAGGAAAAGCAGGGGCGACACAGCACGGAATGAATTACGTTAGTGCATATTTTCTACCACAATGTGTGCCTATTTCAACATGTTGTTGGTTTAAACTTGTATTCTACTACAGCATGATTCATGTGCCATTGGGTATGTTCTACTTCAATATGTGAACATTATTTACAAAGTATACGTTTTGTGTCAAAACTGTGGATTATGCGATAATTTCACTGCCATTTTCGAATTCAGGAGCCAGAAATTACACCTACTTTTGTGGAAAAAGTTGTTCACTGTTGCACTGTGTCATCTCTTCATTCGTGATTCGAACTGTCCATCCCACCTTCATCATTCTTCCGTAAGACCACATTTCTAACGCTTCTATTCTCTTTCTTTCTGAGCTTGTTATCGTCTATGTTTCACTTCCATACAATGCCACACTCCAGACGAAAGTCTTCAAAAATTCCTTTCTAAATCCTATATCAGTGTTCGAAGTGAGCGGATTTCCTTTCTTAAGAAAGGTCTTTCTTACTTGTTCCACCTTACTTCTGCTATTGTTAGTTCTTTTTAGTACCAAAATAACAATATTCATCTACTTCCTTTCCTAATCTAATATTTCCTACATCACCTAACTTTGTTTGATTGCACTATATTACTTTCCTTTTGGACTTGTTTATTTTCATCTTGTAGTCCTTCCCCAGGACTCTGTCCATACCATTCAGCAATTTTTCCAGATCTTCTGCAAACTCAAGTAAAATGATATCAGGGTTTAGATTTCCTCTCCTTGGTTTGTAATTCTCTTTCCTAATTCCTCTTTGATTTCCTTTACGTGTGACGTTACGACGCTAACAAAAGAAAATAACAAAAGGCAGTACTTTAGTGTATGGACGCCATTTGTAATCAGCTGTTTTAGTATGGTCGAACACAACGTACTATTCTAAATTTAGAAACAAATCTATCAGACGTTTTAACCCACACTAGGAGGCTTTGTGCATCTTCAGCAGGTCATTAATAAAGCTTAAGACGAGAGAAAAATGGAAGAGTGGGAGGTGATAAATTGCAGAAGGCTTAGCCTATCAGGCATGGCCTCCTGAGATGACGAGTAACCTCGCGTGTTTGAGAAACACTTGGGGAGACAGGCGGAGAGACCTTCAAGTCTACGGGCAGCAGGAGAAAATATCGACATTACACTTTCTTAATGTTTGTATCCTAACAATCAGATGTTCCATATTCTTTTAAACTGAATTAAGAGAAACGTTGTTTAGCAAATCTCAGATATTTGTAGGGTCAGTGTGTGCAGGAACTGCATTCTTACCTGCCGCAATGTGATCCCAGCGTGGATTGGTCCTTGTCCTCGTCTTGTTCTCTTCCGAGACTGACAGTGTTCGTTTTGTGAGTCCCAGAGACAGAGATGGTCGACAAATCGCAGCCTGCTACTTTGTCACCGCTATATCAGGTACGCTGTCAAGGAAGTATCTGTGACAATATATCGTTTAAGGCGACACTCCAGAAAAAAATCGATATTTTGGTGATTTCGATTATTTTTTTTATAATTCAAATTGAAAGGATTGAGTTTATTTTTTCTTGTCACAAAGTTATTCAAACAATTCATCACTGTAATAATCCATTGTTTGCTAATTGTAATTTTACATTTAAGTCCCATTTTATCCCATAATGTTCTGCTAAATGTAACAAAATTTGTATGGTATATGTACCACAGCTATATTAAGCAGCCTGTGTATGGAATTTGCGATTGCGCAATTTTTTCAAGTAGTAGTGATTTTTAAGTCCAAAATGAGAGCAAGTAAAAATTACACAAAATTTTGTACGATATATCTCCTTATATAAATTATGTACAGAAGAATCTATACGTAGTGCTTTTAAAAGAAGTATTATCTACCTAATTACGAATTTACATTAGCATGTTAATTAAATTTCATGTCGGGCTGAGTGGCTCAGACGGTTGAGGCGCTGGCCTTCTGACCCCAACATGGCAGGTTCGATCCTGGCTCAGTCCGGTGGTATTTGAAGGTGCTCAAATATGTCAGCTTCGTGTCGGTAGATTTACGGGCACGTAAAAGAACTCCTGCGGGACAAAATTCCGGCACCTCGGCGTCTCCGCAAACCGGAAAAGTAGTTAGTGGGACGTAAATCCAATAACATTATTAATAAAATTTCATGAAAAAATGGAATTAAAAATTTCAAAAAAATATTTTGGAAAGACTATTAATTGTATATGAAAGAAATGTTCGTGATATCTCTACTTTTATACAGCTGACATTTCCACACTAGGTAACTTTTTAAAAAAAAATCTCTGGGGGGTCGCTTTAAGTTGTGTATCTGGATTACGTTCACAGGGCTATGTTATCTACTGTAGCTCAAAGGCTATATCCGTTTTTATTTACCAGTTAGCTACGGCGCTATTAAAGGTGTTAAATTCTATAGTGTGTTTATGAACACACCACAGAGCATACCTACTGTACCTAGCACCTCTGTATCTTAACAGCTAGCTCATGTTTCATACAAAGCGCGAATCGAACAGGTCCGTCCTCAGCTGGCTAAATGAAGCTCGTTTGAATAGATACTATTTTTTTCGAGAAGTAGCCCACTTGTCCGATTTCCATAATAATCATGGTAATGAAATTGTAATATTTGTATATTTAAGACTATGTGTAAAAAAATAGTGTGGTATTTTTTTAAAAGCGAAGTTATTAGTGTGATCTTTGGTATCATTAATGAAAGTGAAAATAACATTTCAATATATT
The DNA here is from genome assembly GCF_040414725.1 of Anabrus simplex. Taxonomy (NCBI): domain Eukaryota; kingdom Metazoa; phylum Arthropoda; class Insecta; order Orthoptera; family Tettigoniidae; genus Anabrus; species Anabrus simplex. The sequence goes on along the minus strand of NC_090278.1, from coordinate 41,431,279 downwards.
TAACCGTTCACGAGTTATTGGAGGCGGACAAATTTGCTGAATAATCCTGCGTATCGGAGGAACCTGTGTACAAATTTCATTAATTTATTATTTTTCGAAATTTTATTTTTAAACGTAGATTCACTACTGTAAATAATTGGTATCCAGGACACACGGCACGGCTATCACATATCACATTTTGTTTGTTAATTTATTGCGCCTCATATTAACAACCTTTTCCCGATGCCTTATTGAAACTTCAAAATATAAATATGAATAATATTTTTCCCACATCTAATGTCCCGAATCTTCTGAAAAATACTCGGTGCGAGAGGGACAGTCCCTAAGAAGACGATAGAACTGATGAAGACCTTCAACATCAGTACCAAGGAGTTCATCGACTGGGGGCTGTAAGCGTTCAGGGGTTCTCTTTTGATACTCAGACACCACTTATAATCGGCAGACTGAGACATTATTTATATCTTTATTTTTGAATGAAATTTTTTTGTGTATTCTTTGTTCGAGTCGAGGAAGATTAAAAAAAAAACTATAAGTATTTCTATACTGTGGCCTCATCGTGATGATAATCATATGCTCGTGCTCCCTGTGACTGGATCACTGACAAAAGACACAGACATTTTTGTGTCACAGATACACCGATTACACATATTCTGAAATACAATTTAACCTCATCGCTTCCCAGTGAGTCCTTTATTTTTCCGATGCTCCTATACCAAGCCGCCACTACTCAGCCCGGTTGATCCTATCAACCGTTATTCTTGGCAGGGCCACCATCTGACCATCATTCGGGAGACAGTGGGTTCGAACCCTACTGTCGACAGCTGTGAAGATTCTTTGTTGGTGTTTTCCATTTTCACTCCAGGCAAATGCTAGGGATGTACTTTTATTAAGACCCCGGTCGATACCTGTACACAGGCGCTGGACATACTTGATATGGCTCGGGGCTTTATTGACACCTACGAGTGCACAAACAGGCCAACAGATGGCGATGGACAGCAACACGTCAGCGATGCGCCGTGAGACCCGTGTACGGAATCAAAGGAGCTATTGTAACAGAGAGCGTCAGGTGCGCCTGCAATCGCGGCATGTCGTGCTTGGCCTCCCCGATCCCCCAACTTCAATCCGCGAGATTATTTGTTGTGGGGTTACGTGGAGTCGCAAGTCTACCGCGATCGCCCGACCTCGTTAGAAATGCTATAAAAAAAAAATCCGACGAAAATTTCTCGGTCGGCGGATGCAGTCCGGATCTCGACGCACAAGGTGTCACCGTCTAGGAGGCCCGCCTCCCCCTTCAGGGGAAGAATGAAAACAATTTAGCACTAGCAGTAGCAGCAATTTCTCATCCTACCAACAGATATGCTGTACAGTGCTGTTCACAACATTGTCCCTCGACTACAGGTATTGTTGACGAATGACGGCATCTGTTATAAAGAAAATCGTCTTTGCTAAACCTCGACCGTTATGCTAATTATTGCTTGTGTGTCGTATGAAGCGTCACCTGTTGGTCATTTTGTGTACGTTATTTTGGTGTCAATGAAAGCCCATGTCATGCCAATCCTATGTGCCATTTATTACCACTCTACCTCCAATATTCCCTGAAGTATTGCCTCGTCAAGTGTTAACGGACTTTTGGATCATTCTGTACATTAATCCCAGGTTAGCTATGTACTAGTTGTTTGCTTCGACGCTGGTAATAACGACACATGGTGCATGTTTACTGGAGGGTGGGAAAACCAACGCATAATCCGTTTTATTTCAGTGGCCATAAAATATGGAAACAGCAAGACAAAGATTACCTCTTCCTTTCCTTTAACTCCGAACTGACGACACGAAATGGTTAATAGAACGAGAATGATAATTTTTGAACGGTAGTTCAATCAAGTGCTCGTGCGCACTACATGCATAGAAACGTAAGAAAAACAGACAAACCAGCTTGATTTTAATCCATGGACAAAAACGCTCTAGTTATTTAAAAAAATTGAAAATAGGGAGGTACTTACAGTATGATACACTCTGTAGTTTTCAAACATCTGGAATTGGCCTCTCTCCTGAGAAATCTTTGACGTTTTGAGTTACAAATTTCTGTATGCCTAAACATCTATAAGTTACATATAAAATAAGAGTTTTGTCTCTACATCAGTCATGTCCAATTTTCCGTAATTTCTGTCTGTCTGTCTGTCTGTCGTCTGTCTGTCTGTCTGTCTGTCTGTCTGTCTGTCTGTCTGTCTGTCTGTCTGTCTGTCTGTCTGTCTGTCTGTCTGTCTGTCTGTCTGTCTGTCTGTCTGTCTGTCTGTCTGTACACGCATCACGAGAAAACGGCTGAAGAGAATTTAATGAGAATCGGTATGTAAAGTCCGGGAATAAGTCGTTACAATCTAGGCCATAAATAATCTTATTCACGCTGAGAGAAATGGTACTTTAGAGGAAGGTCCAAAATTTAATTCTCGAATATTTGTGTTATTAGTGATCTTATTGACAATTACTATATAAATAAAGCTACATAGTATTAAATTTCCGACCATTTATGTCTTACACATTTTGACCGTACCGGCTATGATAACGGAGATATTCATGAATATGGATTTTTGTTGCTGAGATCATATCAGTGCCGTCAGGAGAAAATGGGTGAACAGAATTTAATGAAAATCGGTATGTGAAGTCGGGGATTAAGGAACTACAGTCTACTCTGTAATTAATTTAATAAGACGGCTTTATATTACAGAGTCGAAAGAAAACTGAATGTGAAGACCTACAATACAGAAAGCTCATAACATTGATCAACAATACATTGACCATTGTTTGCTGTGATTTGCTTTGTGTCTCTGTTGCCATTCATCTCCGATAGATGGGATTACTGCCGTATACAGAGCTTTCCTTTAAATCTGCTCTACGTCGCGCCGACACAGATAGGACTCATGGCGACGATGGGATACGAAAGGGCTAGCAGTGGGAAGGAAGCAGCCCCTACGTTATTTACGTTACAGCTCCAGAATTTTCCTGGTGTGAAAATTGGAGACCACGGAAAACCATCTTCAGGGCTGTCGACAGTGGAGTTCGAACGCACTACCTCCCGGATCCAAGCTCACACCTATGCGCCCCTAACCGCACAGCCAACTCACCCGATCGTACCGAGTATAACAGCCTGCCTGAAAATTGGCGGGAAGCAGCTGGGGAGTTAGATAAATTTCTGATACTACTGATACGTAACAAACTGGTTCATCATAGCATTCGAGCTATTCAATTCCTACTCTGATGCATATTTAACGGAATAATGGCAGAGAAATGTTCACGAGGTCCTGAGGTCTGGTCATTGCAGCACTGGAACTTTCGACTGTTAGATCAGCACCGTAGTACTGTTCGTTAAAAGTGAGAAAATGTGCGGTTTATTAATTTGATCGAGTATTTTATATAACATTGCTTTTAATCACTAAATTCCTTCTGACGACTTCAGGTAGGAAAACCACAAAGACAGTCTTTCTGAGAATCCCGGAGTGAAGCACGGGTACATCAGCTAGTTTTGTAATATGTTTGGTTACAATCGATACAAAGTATGAAATAAGAGTCTTGTCTGTACATTGCTCAGAATTAAAAAAGAATGGTATTTCTGTATCGGTCATGTCCACAGTAACAAGAAAATGCAATTTTTAATTTTCCGTATGTATGTATGTATGTATGTATGTATGTATGTATGTATGTATGTATGTATGTACGAAGGGTGTACTATATTGTTTTACACTTTATTTTTTCCACCCGTTTAAGGTACAGTACACATCACTTGTTACGTCCAATTTCTCAACATAATCTCCTTGTAACTGTATGCAGTTTCGCCATCGACGCGTCAGTCTCTCCAGACCTTCCTAAAACCATTCTTTCGGAGTGCTGCGTACCCATGCCTTGACAGCTGTGTCCAGTTCTGCAAAATCTCAAAACGGCGAGCACACAGAGGATTCTACATGTTCCTGAACAGGTGATAATCACCTGGTGCCAAGTCGGGAGAGTGTGGCAGCACCGTGAATCCCATTTGATCTATGGCAGCGGCGGTCTCCCGGCTAGTTTGGGGCCGGGCCGGGCATGAAGCCATGAAGTCGGCTGGATCTTGGTCATGACGTTGTAAAAGTTCTCTGCACACATCCACACGCCTCTGCTTTTCGTCTTGGACAAGAGCCTGGGCACCCACGTGGATGACACCTTCCCCAACTGTAAGTGGCCATGCGCGATCAGCTGCAGGGTGTTTCGGCTAATTCCCGTGGCTGCCTCCATTTCCAATCGGGCGAGTTGGCCGTGCGGTTAGGGACGCGCAGCTGTGAGCTATATAGTGGGTTCGAACCCCACTGTCGGCAGTCCTGAAGATGGTTTTCTGTGGTTTCCCATTTTCACACCAGGCAAACGCTGGGGCTGTACCTTAATTCAGGCCATGGCCGCTTCCTTCCCATTCCTAAGCCTTTCATCTCCCTGAGTTCGAACTCACTCCTTTCCGAATACTGGATACTGGCCGCACTTAAACGACTGTAGCTATGTAGCTTGGTTATGACAAGTGTCAGAAGAAAACTAAACGTGGAGGCCTACAATGTGAAAACCTCACAGAAGTGATCAAAAATAACATTACATAGACCACTGTTTCTTGTGATGTTCTTAGTCTTTTCTGCTGCCACTCATCTCCGATAGACCGAGCTCGATAGCTGCAATCGCTTAAGTGTGGACAGTATCCAGTATTCGAGAGATAGTAGGTTCGAACCCCACTGTCGGCAGCCCTGAAAATGGTTTTCCGTGGTTTCCCATTTTCACACCAGGCAAATACTGGGGCTGTACCTTAATTAAGGCCACGGCCGCTTCCTTCCCACTCCTAGCCCTTCCCTGTCCCATCGTCGCCACAAGACCTATCTGTGTCGGTGTGACGTAAAGCAACTAGCATCTGCGACATATGGGATTAGTGCATCGGCGGAAAGTGGCTGGGGAGTTAGATAACTTTGTACATGCTATATGATTGTCCCGGTCAGTGTTGCCAGGTCTATCAATAAAAAATCGGTAAAATGTACGTAAAAATTTTAACGAAAATTTAGATAGTTTCTCGAGCACTGAAATGTTATAACTAAATTAAAGAACGCATTAGTCATTTGAAGTTATTCTGAGAAAAATATACAATTTTACTCACTCAGTGCTTCTTCTTCTTCTCCTCTCCATTTTTCGTGTAGATGTAGTTATTCGTCAGGCAATTTTGAAGTCGTAGCAGGATGCAAATTTTGTCTTCTATATGCAAGTCGGTGATTTCCCTTTGAATAATGCAGTCAAGCCAGAGTTTTGAGTTCAATAAGAGAGGGGAGAGGTTACGTAATTCGAGCCAAAATGAATGCGGGGAAGTACCTAACGAGTAATGTTCTCGATAAAACGTCACGCAGTGAGACGAGGAAAGTGTTTATCGGCACCAATAAATTATGCACCATTCATTATTATTATTCATTTTACTTAAATTAGGATTAGAGGAAATTTCTGGAGATTTTTTTTTGTGTAGGACCTATTGTTAAAAAATTAGTGGATCCCCTGAAATATCGGGAGACCTGGCAACAGTGGTTCTTCAAAAGACACAAAATTAGATTTCCAGTCAGAAATCGTACTACTCTTTGTCAACGAAAAGTTAGTCCCTAATTGAGCACTGCTAATAACTAACGATTATTCTTGACTTCACTGTACCATAATTGATTACACAAGACGATACTCGAGATTAATCACAGACACAGCGATAGTGACTTGTGATGGCAAAACTTTTCAAAATATCGATATATCGGTATTAAAATATCGATGTCATTGTAATATCGGTCTTCAAAATATCGATATATCGCCGATATATCCGTTTTTAAAATATTGGTGCTATTATCCATTATTGTAAGTCTAGTTTTTCATTTGATACAATGATTAAAGTATTCATTAGGTTTAATACGTCTTGACATAGATCAGAAAACAAGCTTAAAAATAATTACCAAGTCACATGACTTTTTCACTACAATGACACATTATAAAATCATTTACAACTGAAAGATGTTATGATGCATAGAAAAGCAGTATATGCAAGGTGTCTAGTAACGAGCTAATAACTTACACCGAGAAACCATATGAAAAATCTACAAACGTATAATTTCTGTACAAAGTACATCTGATAATTATCAGAGCTTTATAAAATAATAAAACATTTCCTTCCCATCTTCTTCCTCAGCACTGCAATTCCATTTGTTCGTGAAAAAAACACGACGATGATGTTAGGTTAATACCTCTTAGGTAAGCCATTTAGAAAAAGCAGCTAGGATAACATTTTCCCATTTAATCGGTTTCTCTTTTCCGTGATGGTATTACGGGCGTTTGAAAACAGTCTCTCTGCTGGGACAGAGGTCGCTATGATGCTCAAGTATTGCCTAGCTAACGTACAAACAGGGTATGCACGATGAACGAGTTGTTATATTACCACTGTATTTACCGAAGTGAATTGAGAAATGAAAATTAAAATTTCGTAACTGTAGCATGCAAACATTCAAAGGGTCTCAAAAAGAATCAGATCGTAGCCAAAAGTATTAAATTAGACAGAAATATCGATATATTGGGCACGAAATATCGATATCGAGAATCTATCGGATAACGATGTTGATATATCGATATTCGTTTGCCATCTCTAATAGTGACACAAAAATATTGTCCACCCTGTACCGATGAATAACAATCATGAACTCGTGGCATATTACAAAAGGAGAAAGACAGATGTCACCAGGTGTCACTCTGTAAAGGGGATAGTACATGCAGTGTTGCCAACCAGTTTATTGCAAATCTCGCTGTCCAGACAATATAACAAAAGCCGCTAAATGTAACCATAAAGCTCTGACAGAAATTCCTTGATTTTAAATTGACACAATAAATTACAAAGAAGTGTTCAGTATTGGACTTCTACGAGATTTTTGTTTATCACATCCTTTCTTATGTCCAGTAATTTAAGTAATCTTCAGGGCTGCTGACGGTAGGGTTCGAAACAACATGCTCATAGCTGCACGGCCAACACGCTCGGTCTCAACTGTTTTGGAATGTGAAAGTGTTTCACGATCATTCGGCGCTAAAATTTCACTTTTATCTCACCAGATGAACTAAATGTTTCTGGTGCAGTTTATTTATTTATTTCTCTTTAAAAAGTGAATTAAATCATTAAAAATCTACAGTGGCCGCCTCTGTGGTGTAGCTGTTAGTGTGACTAGCTGTCACCTCCGGGTTCGATTCGCACCTCAGCCATCCTCGAAGAGGTTTCTCACTTCTTCTCAAATACCGGGAAGGAACCTAACTTAAGGCCACTGCGGCTTCCTTCCCAGCCCCCACAAGGCATAGCAGTTGAGGCCGCCTGGGCAAGGTACAGGTCCTCTTCCCCAGTTGTATCGCCGATCCAAAGTCTCACGCTCCACGCAGGATCCCTCACTGAGTCCGAGGGAAAAACCAAACCTGGACTGTGAACGGATTAGGGAAGACAGAAGAGAAAGAAAATTAAACCTTAAAATGCAGAGAACTTTCTGAAAGTCATCTGAGTAGAAGGGGTTCAATTCCCAGCTCAGACATCCTCGACCGAGCTCAATAGCTGGAGTCGCTTAAGTGCGGCCAGTATCCAGTAATCGGGAGATAGTGGGTTCGAATCCCACTGTCGGCAGCCCTGAAGATGGTTTTCCGTGGTTTCCCATTTTCACACCAGGCAAATGCTGGGACTGTACCTTAATTAAGGCCAAGGCCGCCTCCTCGCTCTTCCTTGTCTATCCCTTCCAATCTTCCCATTCTCCAACAAGGCCCCGTTCAGCATACCAGATGTGGCCGCCTGGGTGACGTACTGTTCCTTCTCTCCAGTTGTATCCCCTGACCCAATGTCTCACTACCCTTGAGGCGGTATAGGTGGGATCCTTCGCCGAGTCCGAGGTAAAATCAACTCTGGACGATAAACGTATTAAGAAAGAAAATATATATAACTATTGCCGTCATTTACTGAATTTTCTTACAGACATACCCTACGGCGTTGCAATAATTGTTGCAAATAAAGAAAATATCTGTAATGGCTTTCAAAAACCTCTGAAAATAGCTCTGACCACGAAATGCAATTTTTCAAACCTTTAAAAACACTATACTCAGTCCGAAACCTGCCATGTTGGTAACACTGCGTACCGTGCATAGTAATTGAGGCAAAAAAAACACCTCCTCCGAAACGCACCAGTAAGTTCATAGGCCATATTAACACATAGGGTAGCGAACTGTCAGTCTCTTATTTGGCATGTGTAAACAAGTATTAGAGGAAGGAAATTAACTTTATGGGCACTTTGCGCCTCACTTCTATAACTGAAAGGGTCAGTTAGGTTCAAATTAACTCATAATTAGGTAAACAAAAAATGTAGTAGGAAGGTTACTTACATGTTGAGCCGAGTAAGGTCATCAGCCACAGAAGTGATGAAGATATCATCCATTGAGAGGATCCCGCTCTCATGACGTCATAATTTGAATTCACCGCACAAATTTATACAGCAGGCTAAACATCGACACAGGAAGAAATCACCACTTTGAAAATATATTAGTCATCACACCACACTATTGTATTGTTATGCACATCACACGGACACCAACAAACTGAACACGCAAAGATGTTCTCCACTTTAGACGGAACCTTGCAAGAATTGTTTAATAATACAGCCTATTAATAACGAACAGAAATATTCATTTGTAGCTTCTCACCGACAAGAAAACAACACATTTATTTGAACGTTTGTGCTTCTATAAGAAGAGAAAACCTTTGTTCTGTTTCGTATTTGATCACCAAGGGTATTTTTGAAAAAATCGTGCACTCACCATATTGGAATTTTGCACGCCTCGCTTGTGTGTAGTCCAGAATATTACATTACATCCTGGTTGACGAAACTATGCCCATTGCGTCTTAGCATTGTCGTAGGCCACTCATCACAATAAAAAATCGCAAACAGTTTCTAAACTATATTTTGTAATTGACTTTGAGAATCAAGCTATATTTTAGTCGTATATTGCTTCCAATGCCCTTTCTGGTAGCAGAGCAGAGAAATTAATATTTTTGTATAAATACACAATGCACTGTGAGGAGATTAATGAAACAACATTTGTTGTCAAATTTTGTGAAATATTGGCAAATTTCGGGAAATTCGAATTTGTCAATTATGTTTCTGTATGCTGTTAGGTTTAACTTTGTGATACGAATCATTTTGAGTAACACAAATTTAATTCTAGACTGTTATACATGCACGTGGAAAATCAGATTGAGGTTGAAAATTAGAGAAGAAGAGTGTGTCTATAAGAGAACAGTTTAGAAAGAGAGGTTTATTGTTAGTCTGTAATCTATCACATTTGCAAATATCTCCTGAACAAATTTACAGGCAGAATGTATTTTTCTTCGTAAAGTTTTAAGGTTTGAATCATCGTATATAAATTACGTTCCACTAGAATTTTTATAATTTAAATATTCACTAATGCACACATTTCACCAGCCGTTTGTAACTAACAAGTTCATTTTGAAAGTGATTGATCATACAATAAGTCAAGTAATTTTGCACTGTGATGGGCTAACAGTTATTTATTTTGAAGTAAAATTATTTGAAGAGTAATCATTGGCGTTTCTCTGCTATCTAATGTAGTCTAGAATCTATCACATATTCCCGTGTTTTCTGTGACGACACGAACGACAAAAGCTTTATGTCACTCATAATCCCTCCTAAAGCCCTGTGTATCACGCGGTCTACTGAACGACCATTCTCTCTCACGGTACTTCAGCTGCTGTTCCGTCTTCCCCACCTTTCTGTATACATCCAATGAGCATGCGCATAGTATATCTGTCTCTCTCAAGCTCTCAGCTGCCAGTCGGTGTGTTGCCACCCTCCCAGACACTGGAAAACTGGTTTCTAAATCTCACCCTACTTTCACAACAAAATGTATTGCTTTACTTGTACGCAGAAGAGTCAGTTTTATCCGATTCTTTATAATTAGTATTTGCAGGCCCACACTTTTATGGGTACATATACTCCTTTTAACGCCAAAGACGACGCACACCACCCAGCCCCCAAATCATAGGAATTAACCAATGAGGTTAAAATCCCTTGCCCGACCAGTAATCGAACCCGGCATCCCTCTGACCAAAGGCGAGCACACTAACCATTTAGACATGGAGCCGAATATTTTAAATGGTCGGTGTGTTCCATTGTATTATGAATAGCCGGCCTTTAGCCATGATGGTTAAGGGATAAAGTCTATAATATGGCCTGACACTGTGTCTAGCCGGTTCGAGTCCAATTGATGGAAATACATTTCACCGCCTCTATGGTGTAGTGGTTTGTGTGATTAGCTGCCAACCCGGAGGCCCGGGTTCGATTCCCGGCTCTGCTACGAAATTTGTAAAAGTGGTACCTACGAGGACTGGAACCTGATCCACTCAGCCGTGGGAAACTAACTGAGTTAGAGGGAGGTTCGATTCCCACCTCAGGCATCGTCGAAGTGGTTTTCCTTGCTTTCCACTTCTCTTCAGGCAAATCCCTGGATGTTTTTATTATTATTATTAACAAATACATTGCAAATGGGAAATATCCCGGTGGCAATGGTCACTTATATTAATGTAATAATAAAATAAAGTTAACGTAATTACCCAACAACAACAAGAGTACAATAAGCAAATCCATGGAAAGAAAATATTACAAGAATAACTCTTTTGTCACCTCCGTACAGGCCATGAAGGCCCTTGGAGGAGTGGAACGTAAAGGCTTCCACCATTGTTAACCTCGGCACGTGATGATGTAGAGTGGTTTTAACCTGGTACTCATTTTTGGAGTAGGCTGAGTGAACCTCAGGGCCATATGCACCTCCGGAAGTGGAAATCTCGTTTCTTAAATTTTACGACTTCCTGACGGGGATTCGAACTCACATCCTTGCGGGCGGACCGAACACGCCTTTACCGCCTCGGACAGACAGCCCCTTTACAAGAATTACTACGAGTTTAACAATCTAAATCCAGCATCATCTTATACAAATTCGCACACAACTTAAGTATTTCCAGTACTTAACACTACGAATTACAATACTATAGGTGAACTTACTACTAGCTTAACACTACAAATTTGAATAAGGTCAAGTTAAAAACATATTGTCCGCCTCTGTGGTGTAGTGGTTAGCGTGATTAGCTGCCACCCCCGGAGGTCCGGGTTCGATTCCCGGCTCTGCCACGAAATTTGAAAAGTGGTACGAGGGCTGGAACGGGGTCCACTCAGCCTCGTGAGGTCAACTGAGTAGAGGTGGATTCGATTCCCACCTCAGCCATCCTGGAAGTGGTTTTCCGTGGTTTCCCACTTCTCCTCCAGGCGAATGCCGGGATGGTACCTAACTTAAGGCCACGGCCGCTTCCTTCCCTCCTCGTTGCCTATCCCTTCCAATCTTCCCATCCCTCCACAAGGCCCCTGTTCAGCTTAGCAGGTGAGGCCGCCTGGACGAGGTACTGGTCATTCTCCCCAGTTGTATCCCCCGACCAAAAGTCTGAAGCTCCAGGACACTGCCCTTGAGGCGGTAGAGGTGGGATCCCTCGCTAAGTCCGAGGGAAAAACCGAACCTGGAGGGTAAACAGATGATGATGATGATGATGATGATAAAAACATATTACCCAACAACTACAATAACTAGAGTACCGGTACAAAATAGCAATTCCATGGAAAAAGAATATTACAAGAAATACTACTACAGTAGAGTCTCGTTAACGAGAACTAATTGGGATTTTCGGATTAACAAAAAAATGTTTTCTAATAATATTGTTATTGGTTTTACGTCCCGCTAACTACTTTCACGGTTTCCGGAGACGCCTAGGTGCCGGGATATTTTCCCGCAGGAGTTCTTTTGCGTGCCAGTAAATCTACTTACACGAGGCTGACGTATTTTAGCACCTTCAAATATCACCGGACTGAGCCAGGGTTGAACCTGTCAAGTTAGGGTCAGAAGGCCAACGCCTCAACCGTCTGAGGAAAATAGTTCCTACAATACTGTACAGTACATACTGTAACTTGAAATGTCCATTCTTTAGCAGTTACATTAATAACGACAACGAAAAGGACTTTAGCGAGTGGATGGAAGCTGACTGTCATCAACTACAAACAGACCGAGAAACTGTAGCTATGGTGCAGAAAGAATCTGGAGTTGATGAGGAACAGAGTGACGACGAAGAAGACCACAATAAACAACCAGTGTCACATTCAGATGCCCGGCAAAGAAACTCACAGACCTTGTAAAGATAAACGACCAGTGATTGATGGCTTATGATGTGTAATTAAGTTTACATTAAGTTATTCTAGTAAAATATGACTAATAAAATGCAAGTAAATCTTCATTCTATAACATGTTCCTTCATTTCAATAAAGAGATTTAAAAAAATGAATATTGCAGTTCGCATTAACCGGACTTTCAGATTAACGGGACTCTACTGTAGTTTAACATTCTAAATCCAGCATTATCGTATTTCCAGAGCTTAACACCACGGCTTACAGTACTATAGGTTGAGCTAACGTAAGGCCACGCCCGCTTCCTTCCTTGCCTATCCCTTCCAATCTTCCTATCCACCACAAAGCCCCTGTTCAGCATAGCAGATGATGCCGCCTGGGCGAGATACTGGTCCTCCTCCTCAGTTGTATCCCCGACCGAATGACTCACACTCCATGACACTGCCCTTGAGGTAGTAGAGGTGGGATCCCTCGCCGAGTCCCAGCAATAAACCATCCCTTGCAGGTAAACGGATTATCTAAGAAAGAATGTTGGCCGGCAGGGTAGGAAAGATGGTGGTATACAATTTCTGATCCCTAGATTGCGTGAAAAAAAGCTATGATTCACTTCGAAACATCTCCGCAGTGTTCCTATGGAGTGAGGAAATATGACGGTGTTCTTGGAGATCCGTCCGTCGGATGGGAACATTGAGCTGATGTTATGTGACGATACCAGGTTTCATCCTCTCCCTACTCCATAATCAAATTCCCGCATCCGAACGCGCAGGTCGCCCATGGGCTTCAAATCGAAGGACCTGCACCGGGTGAACCTAACATCTCGTACACTTGCTAGATTAAAAACCGTAAGGTCAATAAATAATAATTTTGTACTCTCTCTTTTCTCAGGAGACTACCAGTTTGTGTTTGAAGGCCGTCCCCTGGTGGACTTGACTCAAATTCAAAAGCAAAGGTAGACGATCTTTGCCAAGCGAGAAAGGTCGTATAGAGACAAAACATGGGGTGAGTTGTGTTGTATATGATCTAAATTAATATGTAGTTAAGGTTAACTCAGTGTGATTTCATAACTGGTGACGCCAACATGATTCAGCGACGGGAGTGCGTAAGTACGTGAGAAGAACAATGGATGAAAACAACACAACGGGTAGGTCTATAGCAAATGAATCTCATTCAGGACACATGATGGGTGAAGCTAGTGATGCGATAATCGAATACAAAATAATAGCCTATTCGATTATTTCATTTCATTCGATTATTCGATTATATTTGACATTCGATTATTTTCGATTATTCATTGGAATGAATGAGACAATCGAATAGTGAATATTACATTCGATTATTTTTTCGATTATTCATTCGGAACTGTATTCGAATGAATGAGGCGATTGAATAGTGAATCCTTTCAAAATAACTGAATGAAAAGCGATGTTATTAAGGCAGTTAATTCACTCATTTAGTTTCAACATTTGGAAATACGTTTGGAAAAAGGCGTATTTCTATTTTTCATAAGAGTTCATCTACTCGCTTATTTCAATCGATAATACATCCGACACACTTAAACGGAAAAATTGATTCAACACGCATCCGAATATACAATGCGAAACAGCTGAATGATATTTGAAACTCATTCGATTATTTATTCGATTATCTAAATAATAATCGGATGGAGGTTATTCGATTATTAAAAGTATTCGAATATCACATCTCTAGGTGAAGCTTACAAGGTAAGCATCAAGATCCCTCCTTTCTGGATAGAGAAACCAGAAATATGGTTCTTTGTAGTGGAAGCACAGTTTTCTATTTCAATCAATCAATCAATCAATCAATCAATCAATCAATCAATCAATCAATCAATCAATCAATCAATCAATCAATCAATCAATCAATCAATCAATCAATCAATCAATCAATCAATCAATCAATCAATCAATCAATCAATCAATCAATCAATCAATCAATCAATCAATCAATCAGTCAATCAATCAATCAATCAATCTGTATTTAGTGCAGTCAGCCAGGTGGCAGATTCCCTATCTGTTTGTCTACCTAGTCTTTTCTTAAATAACTGCAAAGAATTGGGAAATTTATTGAACATCTCTCTTTGTAAAGCATTACGATCCGTAACTCCTCTTCCTATAAAGAAATAGTTTTCCCAGTTTGTCCTTTTGACTTGCAACTTAATGTTCGCCTTCTGACCTTTCCTACTTGTCAAATCACCACTTTCGTCTACTACTCTCATTCCACGCCATCTCTCCAATGACAGCTCGGTACATACCACTTTGTCGAGCGATTCGTCTCCTTTCTCCCAAATCTTTCCAGCGCAAACTTTACGAATATTCTCATAGCACTACTCTTTTGTCGGAAATCACCCAGAACAAATCGAGCTGCTTTTCTGTGGATTTTTGTAGTTCTCGAGTCAAGTAAACCTCGTGAGGGTACCATACACTGGAACCATACTGTAGGAAACGGCTAGGAGTGGGATGGAAGCGGTCGTGGCCTTGATTAAGGTACAGTCCCAGCATTTGATTGGTGTGAAAGTAGGAAACAATGGAAAACCTTCTTCGTGGCTGCAGACAGTTGGGTTCGAACTCACTATCTCTCGAATTCAAGCCTACAGCTGCGTGTCCCTAACCGCACGGCCAACTCACTTGGGTATTTCTGTATTACTCCTACCATCTTTTGTGACCTTGCTTCCCAGATAGACCTAAGTAAATTGTTCCCTCTCATTGTGATTTTTACTACTGTGTCTTCTTCTCCGTCACGTATCATCACATTAGTTTTCTGTTTTTTGATCTCCATATCATATTCATCTCCCATGATTTGTTCCACCTTTTCTATCACACAGTCTAGATGCTTTTCACACTCTGTGACTATTGCAATGTCATCTGCATATTGAATCATACCTGTTGTTTCTCCATTTAATTCTACTTCCACATTCACTTCTTCCGTGACCCTGTTCAGTGAATCTTAAGTAAGCATCAACGTATAGCACATCCGTTTACTTACTTCAGTTTCCTCTCGCTCACTTCCGATTTTCATTTTTATACGTATTTCAGATTAGTACCCTTTCTTTATACTGGATTCCTATGTTTCTGAGAACTTCAAACATTTCCGCCTATTTGACATTGCCAAATGATTTCTCTATGCCAACAAAAATGAGAAAGGTTTTCCTCGTTTTCTAATCTTCTCTTTTGTATTAGCTTCTCGTGTTTCTTTTCCTTTTCTTCTTCCTCTTAATCTGTTTACCCTCCAGCGTTGGTTTTTCCCTCGGACTCAGTGAGGGATCCCACCTCTACCGCCTCAAGGGCAGTGTCCTGGAGTTTTAGACACTGGGTGGGGGATACAACTGGGAGGATGACCAGTACCTCACCTCACCTGCTATGCTGAACAGGGGCCTTGCGGGGGTATGGGAAGATTGGAAGGGATAAACAAGGAAGAGAAAACGAAGCGGCCGTGGCTTTAAGTTAGGTAGCATCCTGGCATTTGCCTGGAGGAGAAATGGGAAACCACGGAAAACCACTTTCAGGATGGCTGAGGTGGGAATCGAACCCACCTCTACTCAGTTGACCTCCCGAGGCTGAGTGGACCCCGTTCCAGCCCAGTACCACTTTTCAAATTTTGTGGCAGAGCCTGGAATCGAACCCGGGCCTCTGGGGATGGCAGCTAATCACACTAACCACTACACGACAGAGGCTTTTCCTTTTCTAAAACCAAATTCGTTTTCAGTTATAAATTCTTCTGCTTGCTCTTCTATAAGTTGTAGTACGACATTGGTTACAACATTTGAGGCCTGAGCTATCAAACTGCTCGCACTTCCTACCTTCTACTTTCTTTGCTATTGGAACAATTACAATTTTTTGTCTCGTGGTAATTTTCCCTTCTCATAGATGACTTTTTACTAGTTTAAAGATTATTTTTCTTCATACGTGATAAACTTCACTTCAAGAGTTCTGCTTTCAGGTTATCAGTACCTGCCGTCTTATTATCAGGGGCTGCCTGGCCGAGGCGGTAAAAGCCTGCTTGGTTCGCCCAGGAGGACGTGGGTTCGAATTCCTGTCAGGAAGTCGTAAAATTTAAGAAACGAGATTTCCACTTCCGGAGGTGCACATGGCCCTGAGGTTCACTCAGCCTACACAAAAATGAGTACCAGGTTAATTCCTGGGAGCAGAGGAGGCCGGGCGTAGAGCTAACCGCTCTACCCCATCAAGTGCCAAGGTTACGGATAGTGAAGCCCCTCCAAGGGCCTTCATGGCCAGTACGGAGATGACTTTGCTTTGCATTGCTTTTGCTGTCTTAATATCTTTTACCTTATTTAATGATAGGTCAAATTTCATTATATTGCAGCCAACGGTTTTTTCACTTCGTTCTCTCTCTCTTTCTCTCCAGGACTCTGTTTTATTTCAATGTTGTATAGAGTTCCAATATACAGTATTTTTCCATATTTTTGCTATCTATCTATGGTCATTAATAATGTTTCTCTATGAATCACTTATACTACTGCTCTTCATACATCGCTTACTAAGAATTTTTTGACAATCTTACAAGCAGACTCCTTTTTCCCACTCTCTATATAAGACATGTTTACAATCGTCTGATATTCAGAAAGGGAAATTTGACACAATTTTGTCCATGAAAACCGCAGTTAAGTATAAGATAATATGTTTCAGTAGCGATGTTGCATCTGAGATAGTAGTGGAAGACTTAAAGATTTCAGAACCCTATCAACGTCAGAGTTTAGAGTGTAATCTTCCTGCTCGGCTCTCTGTTTGTACTGCCGCTTGTTTTCGCTTCTTTTATGTTCCGTATACTGTTGGCTGAGGACAGAGAGACGTCTTGTACAAACAGTTGTACCCCTAGAGAAATCTCCTCTCAAATCCTTGAAGATACCTCTGCCGCAGTGGAGACGTTCCTCCAGATGGTCTGGAATAATATAGACCGTACTGCATGTTACATGTTTCATGTTTTTCTAACACTGATAATTTACCAGTGACATTTGGAAAAGGAAGCATTTGCTCTGAAAAAGTAGCATTAATGATTTTAATCAATAGCAAAACAAGAAAACGTAGAAAATAATTTCCTGAGCAGCCATTGGTAGGGTTCAAAACACCATCTCCTGTATACAAATTTAAAATTTCTTGGCATATATCTCGTAGTCAATTCCCTTGAATATTTTTTCTATTTATTTATGTATTTATTATTATTATTCGTTTCGGCCAGCTGTGGACCACGTTATTTGCATCCTTGAGCTTTAACTCTTTGCCAGTATTCCCTCATTCGCTTTCTGTGAGCCTCCTTTCTGTCATCAGTCCACTTCTTGCCTCTTTTCAACTTCGGCTTTTCTTGGAATCGCTGGTATGCTCGAACTTTCAATCTCTGCGAGCTCATACGTGTTATGTGGCCATAAAAATTAATCCTCCGTTTCCGAATGGTGTCCGTTATCCTTTCCACATGCAGGTACAGTTCATTGTTATGCCGTCTGCTGTACTCACCATTTTCTCTGAGTGGGCCTAGGATCTTTTTGAGGATTTTTCTTTCTTTGGATTCTAACTTTTTAATTAAACCCTTCCTGTTCAATACAAGGCATTCTGCCGCATAAAGGGCCTCTGGACAAATGACTGAACAATAATGCCTGAGCTTGGCCTTGATGGACACTGATCTTTTGTTGTAGATATTTCTTGTTAGTTGGTATGCCAGCTCCATCTTGTTGATTCTAGATGTGAACGTATTTATTTATTCTGGCAAAATTAAGACCAGGTGGTCTTTTCTTATGTCTAACCAGTTCAATGCACTATTTATACCAAGTTGTTCAATATTATATATGCACATGCCTACATTAAAACGGTACATGTGTACTGAAATTATTAAATAACATTTACATTGTAGATGTTTTTGCTATGTGTTTTACGTCGCATCGACACAGATAGGTTAGATTGCAAACTAATTTGGTTAGTAGTAAATATCGGCCACCCGCTCTTCCATAATGTAGAAAGTGTAACATAAATTATAGGGGTTCTGATGGGCCGTACCCCTAATCTTTATTCAAACCCCATAGCATAATCGTTGTGAAGGTAGACTATACTTGCTTCTCGCTTCAGTAAGTTTGCATTCTAACATATTAATGCATAAAATTGCGGGCTCTACTTATAAGGAAGTTACATTCTACCAGAGTGTAAGCAACTTTGTCTGGAATAAGGAAGTACCAAGGAAGTATAAAGAGATAAGGTACAAAATCTCATCGACATAGGATAGGGAAGGCCTAGGAGTGGGAAGGAAGCGGCCGTGGCCTTAATTAAGGTACAGCCTCAGCATTTGCGTGGTGTGAAGATGGGAAACCACGAAAACCATCCTCAGGGCTGCCGACAGTGGGATTCGAACCCACTATCTCCCGGATGTAAGCTCACAGCTGCGCGACTCTAACCTCACGGCTAACTCGCCCGGTCATTTATATATGAATAGGCACAGCAGAATAGTAATTAATAATATAAGTAATTATTGAGTAAGTTATTAATAAGTAAATTATACCTAACTAAACCGAAAATGATACAAAAGATAAATAAAGCGATTTGAGTTATGATTGAGTATGAATTTAACAGTTATACAAAGTTATATAAAAGTGCAAAATATCTTTCATTCAGCAATGTTTACGTGCATCTACTGACTAGGATTACCGTAGGTCTGCACAAAATATTACCACTCAGCGGCTTATCACTGTACAAATGAGGCCTTGGTGTGACATTTCACAACAGCAGCAGCAATGTAATGACAATTTCATTACACCGAAATTACACAAAAATTTCTTCTTCTTCTTCTTCTTCATCTTATTAACAGTGTCATTATTATGAACGCTTTATGGCTAACAGTTAAGTCGTCCAGTCTTCAAGGTGTGTAACTGTGGTATGCTGCTTCAAGTCCCGTTGGTAGAAAAAATGTTCATCAGAATGTTGGCAGGCAGAGTGGGAGGGGTGGTGATGTACAATTATTTCTAATGAATAGATTCAGTGCAAAAAGCCCAGATTTAGTTCCAAAGCTCTCCGCAGTATTCATTTGGAGAGAGGGTATATGATGCTGTTGCTAATGGTGATTCGTCCGTCAGATGGAGACGTTAAGCCTAAACGTTTTCCAACAGAAATCGGTTGTCTGCCGACAACGTGTGTCACATCCTCCCTACCTCATCATCATCTCACATCCACAGGTCACCCATTATTATTATTATTATTATTATTATTATTATTATTATTATTATTATTATTATTATTATTATTATTATTATTATTATTATGTGGAAATTCTAAGTAGGAAATATCTTGGGCACATGTGGGTTAAACAATACTCATCCCTACCACCAACACAGTTTGGACACGAATTGCTTGATCATCTTATCCAAGGTCTCTTTGTTCACCGAGCCGAAAGCCATTGTAAGGTCTATATAAGACACCACGATTTCCTTAGCACTCTGCATTCTGTGGCGGAATATTGACTTCAAGTTTAAGATTTGTTCGGCGCTGGAACAGCCTATCCAGAATTTTCCTTGGTATTCTCCTCCTTGTTTATCAAGGATGTACTCTTTGAGAGACATTTGTAAGGACAGGAAGGAGGGACAGGCCTATGCAGCAAGTGTAACAGCGTTGTAACAGTCGATTCTCTGTCTCGCAGATTTTCTGGAGGATTCAGTGCAGGTCGTCAACATCCCCCTGTGGGTGGGGGCGGTAGAATAACACCCACGGTATCCCCTGCCTGTCGTAAGAGGCGACTAAAACGGGCCTCAGGGGCTCTGAACTTTGGCGCGTGGGTTGGTGACCACGGGGCCTTCAGCTGAGTCCTGGCATTGCTTCCACTTACTTGTGCCAGGCTCCTCACTTTCATCTATCCTATCCGACCTACCTTGGTCAACTCTTGTTCTTTTCCGACCCCGACGCTATTAGGTTGGCGAGGGCTAGCGAGTCTTTCATTTCCACGCTCTTCGTGGGCCTTGTCTTCCTTTGGCCGATACCTTCATTTTTCGAAGAGTCGCAACCCTTCCATTTTTTCTCTCTGATTAGTGTTGTATAGGGGATGGTTGCCCAGTTGCACTTCCTCTTAAAAGAATAATCATCATCACCGCCACTTCAACATTATTTCATTTATCGATGCTTATAAACAAGGCAAAGGGGTATTATATGAGTTTACATGTTCACTGTATTGAAAAGGAATTAAAGTATAATGTAAATGACGCAGAGGAATGGCAAACAACAAATACATTACAGATGTATAAGGGGTCCTCAAATGAAAAGGTACCAACGTCGTAAAAATTTGAAATTTGAATACGCCACTTTCGGATGACGTAGTGCGACGTCTAGGGAAGCATTGCACGGGGGGCTCTCACGTGACGCAAGGTGATGCTCACCGTCCTTTTACGACGTCCGAGGTCCAATACTCATCGAATTCCTCGAGCACAGTGACGTGTACTGTGAGACACTTCGTAGTCTGCTCAAGTCTATCAAGAACAAACAGTTTGGGCTGCTCACGATAAAGCTCGTCCACACGTCTCCAAGGTCACACAAAGTGTACTGGCAAGTGGAAGCAACTTGAACATCTGCCCTTCAGCCCAGACATGTCGCCCTGCGACTTCCGTCTGTTTAGTCCGCTAAAAAAGAAATCTCAAAGGGAAGCGCTTCCACTAGGGCGACGAACTGAAGAACATCGTGAAGGACTGGCTCCTGTCACAGTTACCGAGATTCTGGGAGCGGCAATCCTTCTGCTCGTGAAAGTGTGGTATAGTTATGCTCTGGACTATGGTGGTTATTTTTGAATAAGGACGTCGGTTACACACACAGTGTCGTTTCATACCTTTCCATTTCAACATTCCTCATAGTAACTTGTAAGTAAACCCCGGATTTTCATGCGGTAATAGGTTAGATTGCAAACTAATTTGGTTAGTAGTAAATATCGGCCACCCGCTCTTCCATAATGTAGAAAGAGTAACATAAATTATAGGGGTTCTGATGGGCCGTACCTCTAATGTTTATGCAAACCCCATAGCATAATTGTTGTGATGGTAGACTATACTTACTTCTCACTTCAGTAAGTTTGCATTCTAACCTATTAATGCATAAAATTCCGGGCTCTACTTATAAGGAAGTTACATTCTACCAGAGTGTAAGCAACCTTGTCTGGAATAAGGAAGTACCAAGGAAGAGTAAGAAGATAAGGTGCAAAATGTATTATGTACCCATATTGACTTATGTGGCTGAGACCTGGACAATGCCAAGGGTAGAATTCATACCAGCGAAATGAAATATCTAGGTTGTATGACAGGAAAGACAAGGAAAGACAGATTGACAAATAAAGATGTGAGAAACGAGGACGGAATGGAAGACCTAAATGAGAGAATTGATAAGAATAAGCTAAGATGGTTTGTGCATGGGGAGACGTAGAACAAGGTGGATCGATTCTATAAAGAGGAGTGCAAGAAGAACAAGAAACCAGAACTGGGACAAAATGATGGAAGAGGAATGATGGAGGGAAAGACGAAAGTGAAAGAGTGTTATAAATGCCCCGACTCGGGAGAAGCTGGATAAAGAGATAAGAGGAGGATGATGATTAAGAACGTTGAATATGATCAGTTTCACATAACGATGTGACTTACTGATTCATAATTATTAAATGACATAATTTTAAATTTTCTCGTTTGATTCACAAATGTGTGAAATCATTTGAGTTTCACATCTCCAGTGTTCAGGAATTTGTATCCAGTTCTTTCTTACGCAAAAAGCTTATCATTTATGTTGAAAGGGTTGCCTAACTGTCAGGCGTCGTTACGCTCTCCTTCATGGAGACAGATTATGCCATATGAATGCAAACAGCTTAGTTTTAGGAGACAACAGTGCGTCTTTTCTTACGGTTATTTTGCTGCGTTATTGCGTTATCGCAGTGTTTTTATCTTGTAAACAAAGAAAGGAAGTGGATGTACCAGAATACCAAGTAGTGGCTGGGATTCTCACTGCACACATCCAAACGAGCGTATTATTTGGCTAATTACCAGCTTTGAGAAAGAAAGGGACAAGTGGATAGGACGTTAAGTTTATGTTCAGCCATTTAGAGGACGTCGTGCTCATCTTAAACAGCAGTGAAATTTAAAGGACATGTCCTCGGGTTAATGGAGTGCGCGCTTGTCTTCAGCATCCTCAAGAACATATTTCACACTGCTCTGCCATTTGAACTGAATTGCTAATGCCTTTTGTACACCATCAGATCGTTCTTTCAATTCAATTCCACATAAGAAAAGTTGTCAAATATTGTTGAACATTGCTGAAGGTTTGACAAGATTTGAAAAGATTTTGCAAAGTTTCATAGCATTTTGTTTAAACATGGAGGAAAGGCAAACACCAGTTTTGATTCTTGGGCTAGCAGTGGGATATTGTTGAAAAGTATAGAAACAGAAAATAAACCATGATTTATATGGCAAAAATATTAATGTGGTTATCTCCAACATAACTTTTGAGATGTATATGATGGAGGATAATCGAAACTTAAGCCTTTTTTTACAATAAGCCTCCTATTTGTAGAAAAATATAGATTCCCTAATTGGACTTGAAATATTTGGCCTTTTTAAAATAAGCCTGATGCATTACAGCCTCTTTGCACTTTCTTTTGAAGCAGTATTATCGTTATATTTCATATTATGGTGAGGTACCAATTTCACTTTCTAACTTCTTGAATCCCCTTTTTGGATTCTGAAGAACAAAAATATAAAATATTCAGTAATGTATGAAGAAAATAAAATTAAAAAACAAAGTACCCAAAGGGTACCCTCCTGCCATTGTTCCTACCTGTTTGTACCAGCAATAATTCTCGCTACTTTTATGTCTGTTACTTCTAACTTACGAATAAGATATCCTGAGTCCACCCAGCTTTCGCTCCTGTAAAGCAAATGACAGGTTTCTATAGAAACTTTTCCAGAATGTAACTTACAATATAATTAACTAGCTCTGATACTGGTCGTTGACCGGATAATCATATAGCACAGGGGTTTTCAATCTGTAAGGCGTAGAGGGCCACATTGGCAACCTTAGGTATGATCGCGGGTAGCAATTTAATAACAGGCGTAAAATTCCTCAAATAGAACACAGGTACAAGTATGAAATAATCTGCAATGCTCAATTGAAACGAAGGCTTAATCATTTTAATTAGTTAATACGATATTTTAAAATTGCCTAAAAGAGTGACATTAAAATTATACACTGTTACACCCAGAATAACTGAATTTTGAAGAAGAGCACCCAACAGGGTCAGTTCATTTGAATTAATATTTGACAAATGACAAAAAGGAAAATAAAGACCCAAAGACAAACCGAAATTAATAATGTCAAAACAAAGTTTATGGGAGAACAATTTAGTGGGAGTATTGTGAAGGAAACAATGAACTTCCAGGAGCACTTTCCTAAAAATATCTTCGAGTGTACAGTACTACCAATGAGAGAAGAACGAAGAAGTGAAATCACTTCTTACATCAATGGCAATTAAAGCACTTTTTGTATTCATTGGATACTAAGTTGCATAAAATATCCACAGTGAGGTTGGCCTGGATCTCATAGCCATTCTTATAATGATTGAGACCTAGAACTGGCATTTTTGAAGGATCATTTTCCGTCAAAGTTTGTATTGTAAATTTTTAGTTGTGACTTGGGTCAATAGAGGATATGAAAATTAATACATTTTTGAACGTGCTATGAAATAGTTTTCGTACATTTTCTTCACATTTCTTAAAATATTTTTAAATCCCTCGCGGGCCGCAAAATATGGCTTGCGGGCCGCCATTTGGAAATGTTTGATATAGCATGTGCAAAGTTATCTAAGTTCTCAGCTACTTTCCGCCAATATTCGGGCATGCTGTTTTACTTGGGACGCAGCCACATCCCACCTATCGGAGATGAGTAGCAAGGGAAGAGACACCACAACAATGGTCAATATAATGTTATTGTTGATCAGTTTTATGAGCTTCCTATATGATTTAGTTTTCTTCCGACTCTTTCCTCCTTTCGTGACTACATCCTGTCTTATTCTTCAAGCGATCATTCCTTTGGGGTTTTTCTCATTTTTATAACCATCTTCACATTTCTCCTTGTCTTTACGGACCAATGACCACGCGATTGTACAACTTAACAAATGAAAAAGAAACATCGCCGTTTAACACGATTGAACAATGCTCGGCGTTATCATAGCCAGTACGGTAAAAGTGTGCATTCTCTATAATACTGTAGAGTCCAGAATTTTATGCATTGATAGGTTAGAATGCAAACTTACTGAAACGAGAAGCAAGTATAGTCTACCTTAACAACGACTATGCTATCGGGTTTGCATAAACATGAGAGGTACGCCTCATCAGAACCCCTATAATTTATGTTACCCTTTCTACATTATGGAAGAGCGGGTTGGCCGACATTTCCTACTAACGAAATTAGTTTGCAATCTAACCTATTACCGCATGAAAATCCGGGCTTTATATATAACTTTTGTTACGCTATGTAATACTTTTCGATAATACCAATCACATAGGTTTAAACAATAATAAATTAGCCACCTTCCCCTAAACTGCCATTTCATCCGGCGTAAATAAAAATTATTTATAACCTAGACTGTTTCACCTTATTCCCAGGATTTACATGCCGATTAAAATTAAATTATTTTCACACATTTTCTCGTGGCTCGGCGCTGATAAGGATTTAGGAACATAAATTGATATTCACTAATATCTCTGTTATTATAGCCGGTACGGTAAATAGGTATAAGATATAAATGGTCGAAAATTTAATTCTTTACAACTTTAGTTATGCAGTATTTATCGATAAGACCATTAATACCACACATATTGGAGAATTAAATTTTAGGCCTTCCCCTAAACTACCATTTCACTCAGCGTGAATAAAATTATTTATAGTCTATATTGTAGTGCTTTATTACCCGACATTATATACCGACAGACAGACAGACAGACAGACAGACAGACAGACAGACAGACAGACAGACAGACAGACAGACATTACGGAAACGTGAAAAGTACATTTTCTTGCTACTATGGACATGAGCGATACAGAAATACCATTCTTTTCAAATTCTGAGCAATGTACAGACAAAACTCTTATTTTATATATATAGATAAGGCAACAAGAAATTAGGGAAAAAACATTGTTAAAGAACTTGACTTGAAGAAATTCAAATGACATAACAAGGCATTCTAATGTTCACAGAGAAATAAGGGATTCTTTCACGATAGATATGGCTTTCAAGCCCCATTTTACTACATACCAAGCAAGCAAAAGACGCTTTCATTTCCCACCCTGAAGGGGTGCGGCGGGCCACCTAGATTGTTACGTGGGACGTAAAGCAAATAGAAAAAAAACAATTGTTACACCCACTCTCTGGCCAGAACATGCGGTTAAATTTGGAACAGAAGATTGAGGAGAGGGGTAAAGGATGTCAAGTAAGGAAATGGGGTGAGATTTTTCGGCCTCTAGAAAAATGCCTCTATTTAATCAATTGGTTTACAATTGTGAGTGTGCAAAAGGAAGAATTTTTTTGCTTGGTTGGAATTTTCCTGTGTACAAAATAAGTGAATTTGATTGCTTAGTCGGTATTTCTTTCGGCCGATAAAAGAGAACTTATAACAATGGACAACCAAAACTAATGATACGGAGCCCCTGTTTGTCTTGAAGTTAATGCTTCATAGGCTAGATCAAATGTTTGGACCGCAAAGGGAACTGAACAGCAGCAAAAAATGGAAAGGCCCCCGGCCCAGACAGCATTTGCACAGAACCGGTCATGCTAGACTACTGGGTAGAACTATTCAATACATGCATGCACACTGGGGAAATTCCAGAGCAATGGAGATTGTCAACAATCAAAATGATATTTAAGAAAGGAGAAATTGACAATCCTGATTCATATCGAGGTATAGCCCTCGAAAATACATCATTCAAAATCTTCATGAAAATCTTAACAATCAGGCTTGCAGAAGAAATAGACTCCCAGATACCAGAAAATCAATTCGGCTTCCAAAAGGGAAGAAGCACACTACATGCCGTAAAATACCTAATAGAACAGGTCCAAGATACATTGAGCCATCCAGGAAAGAAATATTTTGTAGTCTTCGTAGACTATCGCAAGGCTTTTGACCTTGTTGATAGAGCAACACTCATCCGAAAACTCAATTACCTAATAGGAGCTACACATCCGATAGCAATCATAATCTCGAATATCCTCAAATATATCTATGTCCAAATATCAGACAACATAACCCTATCCAAAAACGTAACCCAAACAAACGGAGTCCTACAAGGCGACCCAATCAGCCCAATTTTATTCAACATCATGACAGCAGACATCACAGAAATAATCACAGATACCTCAGCATTGCTTATACTTAACGCAGATGATATGGCAATAGGCTCAGAAAACATAGAAGAGCTCCAAGAGGTCCTCAGTAGGCTCACATCATGGGCAGAAAGAAACGGTTTGCAAATAAACCACAACAAAACTAAACAAATGACCTTTAGGAAAGGAGGAAAACATGCACCTAAAAATACAATAACCATGCACAACAAACCTCTGGAAGTAGTGCCGAAATTCAAGTACCTTGGAGTCACCCTCCAAACTACTCTAACATCCTACAATATCCACGTCAAAGAAAGAGCAGCCGCAGCAATAAAAGCCATCTACAACATTCAACAACCTCAACAAATATCATTGGGTACAGCAATGCTACTGTTCAGGACAGCCATATCACCAATAGCAACCTATGGGATTAGCATCACCTGGGAAAAACTCACACTCAGCGACCTGATGACAATAGAAAAAGTCAAGGCCCGATATCTCAAGAGAATTCTAGGCATTGGGAAGTCAGCCCCTTCAAGGTTAACATATGTTCTAACCAAGGAGGACTACTTCATTGACGATATCAAAACACAGTTTTGTCTACCAAACACCAAGCCCTACGAGAATGCACGCCAAACTTTAAACGAGAAAAGGAATGCTATTTGGTCCGACTTCTATTCCACGGACGCTATAATGACGGAAGAATGGAAGCAAGCAAATTACGAGCTACGGCACGTAATTACACGTTACGCCACTCATGGATTTCACCACAGATTCTGCCAAACCAAAAACTTCCACCAGCCGAACGAAGACTGTATATGTAACCTGTGCAACGATCATTGTGAAAGATACCATGCACAAAACTGCAAAATGAGGACAACCTCAATAATGAGAATGGCATTAGCATAGTTGGCCATCTGTACAAAAACCGTTTTTGCACATTGTGCGCTTTTCATTTAATAATAATAAAGGGAACTGAAGTGTTAACAATTCTGTTAATTCAATGGGAAACGAAAGTAATTTTAATTGAACATATTATCCCAAAGCAGGAGATGAAGTCCCATATTACCAAACTAGCATTACAACATTACAAACATATTCTCCCAAAGCAGGAGATGAAGTCCCACAATACCAAACTAGCATTAAAATCAAACATTTTACTCTAAAGGAAGAAATAATAAATTTATAAAATGCCAAAAATAACCACAACCAGTGTATCCCCAAATCATAGTAAAATCCCATGAAAGAAAGACAGGAGTACCCAGTTGAAACAGGGGATAAGCCCATACTACTCTGTGACTGTAATGAAGGGTCTAAATGTTAGAAAAAGCTAGTCTCAGTAATAAAGAAGTATACTGAGGGATAATCACTCGATCACTTTTGTGACATTTACAAAGTTAGCCCGGCATGGCGATCTAAAATAAAGAGAACAAACCCTTGCCTTGTTAGCTCTTTGACAACTCAGTACCTCCCTACATACAGAAGATCCGATACCAACACTTACATCATTCATTCATTACAATTTGAAGTCATTAACATATTTCCCCCATTAAGAAAGGGTATCATCCAAAATGTCCAACCTTGTAATGAACTCACCAGGAATAGCATTGTCGAAGTGTCTCAAGCCCAGTCACATACATACACTGAGGATATGGACCGGTCTTCTTTAGCTAGCTGGTCGTTAGTGACAAGCGAACTATCCTGCAAGGGAAATCATCTCAGGACATCAAATTTATCACACTTATACCAAGTTCCGAGAGAGTAAAGCTAGATGGCGCGAAGCGTATGTGCAAGAGGTGTAGTCAAAGTACAACAACATCATCAACAACAACAACAACAACAACAACAACAACAACAACAACAACAACAACAACAACAACAACAACAACAACAACAATACGAAGAAGAAGAAGAACAAGAAGAATGTATGAATGAAAATACACAGCCTGTTTCCAGTCATTCGACCGGGTCAGGATGGAATGAATGAAGCCCCCATCTAGCGGCGAGGTTAGGAACTGTGCCGGCTGCCCAAGCCTGTCGCACTCCTCTGAATGAATCAATCAATACTGATCTGCATTTAGGGCAGTCGCCCAGGTGGCAGATTTCCTATCTGTTGCTTTCCTAGCCTTTTCTTAAATGATTTCAAAGAAACTGGAAATTTATTGAACATCTCCCTTGGTAAGTTATTCCAATCCCTAACTCCCCTTCCTATAAATTAATATTTGCCCCAGTTTGTCCTCTTGAATTCCAACTTTATCTTCATACTTTTAAAGACGCCACTCAAACTTATTCGTCTACTAATGTCATTCCACGCCAACTCTCCGCTGACAGCTCGGAACATACCACTCAGTCGAGCAGCTCCTCTTCTTTCTCCCAATTCTTCCCAGCCCAATCTTTGCAGCATTTTTATAACGCTACTCTTTTGTCGGAAATCACCCAGAACAAATCGAGCTGCTTTTTTTCAGTTCTTGAATCAAGTAGTCTTGGTGAGGGTCCTATACACTGGAACCATACTCTAGTTGGGGTCTTACCAGAGATTTATATACCCTCTCCTTTACATCCTTACCACACCCCCTAAACACCCTCATAACCATGTGCAGAGATCTGTACCCTTTATTTACAATCCCATTTATGTGATTACCCCAATGAAGATCTTTCCTTATATTAACACCAAGATACTTACAATGATCCCCAAAAGGAACTTTCACCCCATCAACGTAGTAATTAAAACTGAGAGGACTTTTCCTATTTGTGAAACTCACAACCTGACTTTTAACCCCGTTTATCCTCACACCATTGCCTGCTGTCCATCTCACAACATTATCGAGGTCACGTTGCAGTTGCTCACAATCTTGTAACACATTTATTATTCTATACAGAATAAGATCCGCAAAAAGCCTTACCTCTGATTCCAATTGTTTACTCATCATTTATGTATGTAAGAAAACATAAAGGTCCAATAATACTGCTTTAAGGAATTCCCCTCTTAATTATTTCACGGTCAGATAAAGCTTCGCCTACTCTAATTTTCTGAGATTTATTTTCTAGAAATAGAGCCACCCATTCAGTCACTCTTTTGTCTAATCCAATTGCACTCATTTTTGCCAGTAGTCTCCCATGATCCACCCTATCAAACGCTTTAGACAGGTCAATCGCGATACAGTCCATTTGACCTCCTGAAACCAAGATATCTGCTATATCTTGCTGGAATCCTACAAGTTGAGCTTCAGTGGAATAACCTTTCCTAAAACCGAACTGCCTTTACTCGAACCAGGGCCGATGAAATGAAGTAATATTCAAGAGTCTTGCTGGAATGAATAATTATGGCAGGGAAACCCAGAGTACCCGGACAAAAACCTGTCCCGCCTCCGCTTGTCCAGCATGAATCTCACATGGAGTGACCGGAATTTGAACCACGGAATCCAGCGGTGCCAAGTCGCCGCGCTGCCGCCTAAGCCACGGAGGCAATAATAATAATAATAATAATAATAATAATAATAATAATAATAATAATAATAATAATAATAATAATAATAATAATAATAATAATAAATGGTGTATTTAGGTGTAGCTAACTGCAAGTTATACATGCATACGAGGGAGCCCGCAGGGCAGTGTAATTCGACCTTTATGTTTACTTATATCTATATACAGGGTGAAGCGTAATTCGCGCACTCGGGCGTCGCAGCGCGACTCCTTACATGCCAGCAATAAAAAAATGTCTCTTACAAAATTTCGTCTTGCGAGTATATCCGGCAGAAAAACGACGTTGAAGAGTAGCAATCTGGCAACACTGTAACCATATATAGGGTAACTACCGCTGTCAGCAAGTCTATGTCGTGCTGTACAGTTGGTGCAGTGGGTAGTTTTTTGGTTGGCATGCAGGAGGTCGATGGTTCGATCCTGGGTTCAGGCGCATTTTATATTTGCTAATTTCCATCTGACATTACCTACTGTGATACAGTAAGACACCGTTTCTGAGGTCACATGTATCCTACATTTACATCATCATTATCATCATCATCTGTTTACCCTCCAGGTTCGGCTTTTCCCTCGGACGTAGCGAGGGATCCCACCTCTACCGCCTCAAGGGCAGTGTCCTGGAGCTTCAGACTCTTGGTTGGGGGATACAACTGGGGAGAATGACCAGTACCTCGTCCAGCGGCCTCACCTGCTATGCTGAACAGGGGCCTTGTGGAGAGATGGGGAGATTGGAAGGGATAGGCAAGGAAGAGGGAAGGAAGCGGCCGTGGCCTTAAGTTAGGTACCATCCCAGCATTCGCCTAGAGGAGAAGTGGGAAACCACGGAAAACCACTTCGAGGATGGCTGAGGTGGGAATCGAACCCACCTCTACTCAGTTGCCCTCCCGAGGCTGAGTGGACCTCGTTCCAGCCCTCGTACCACTTTTCAAATTTTCGTGGCAGAGCCGGGAATCGAACCCGGACCTCCGGGGGTGGCAGCTAATCACGATAACACTACACCACAGAGGCGGACTATCCTACATTTACAACAACAACAACAACAACAACATAATAATAATAATAATAATAATAATAATAATAATAATAATAATAATAATAATAATAATACATTGAGATACGTACTAAACAGCATGCGGTTACCAGACGCAACACGCAATGTTGAATGGCAGAATTATTGGGACCATGGTGATAACACATACAAATTGTAACCGAGTTTGGACATTATTCGCAGAGCACGTTGCTAGGCCTACTGGTAACGTAAGGCCCTAACGAAATGTAATGGACCTGAACGAGGCAAGAATAATAGTTGATACTAATCTATGGGGCCATTAGAGGAGGGTACAAAGAAAACAGGTTTCACATCTAGTAGATGAAGTGGTGCGAATAAATTCACGCCCACGACGTGGAAAGGGCGTCTTTCAAAGCTGACCAATGAAAACGATTGTTCGTCCATTTCTAGGATCGTAGTATGTAAGTGCAAATGGTTTCTAGAGGAACTGCTGCAATCGCTGTTGACGAATAAGATGCCAGATACCATACCACATGGACTACATTTACGAAATAAAAAAAACATACGCCTCAACCCAGGATCGACCACTCGACCTCCTGCATGATAACCCAAAACTCTATGCATTGCACCAACTGTACAATACGAGTAATATCTGCTGACAGAGATAGTTACCCTACATGTGGTTACAGTGTTGCCAGATTGCTAATCTTCAACGTCGTTTTTCTGCCGGATATACTCGCAAGATGAAATTTTGTAAGAGACATTTTTTTATTGCTAGCATGTGAGGAGTCGCGCTGCGACGCCCGAGTGCGCGAATTACGCTTCACCCCGTATATAAAATAACATGTCCTGACTGACTGACCGATTAATAATAATAGTAATTATTATTATTATTATTACCATAATACCACTGTAGAAATGGTAAAGCGACACCTAACCAAGTAGTATAATTGGACAGTTCTGGCGCCACCGCCACCTCCGGCTCCCAGTGGCCGCCTCCTCCTCAGCCAGTGGCCTCCTCCTCCTCCTCAGCCAGTGGCCTCCCAGTGGCCACCTCCTCCTCCTCCTCAGCCAGTGGCCTCCCAGTGGCCTCCTCCACCTCAGCCAGAGGCCTCTTCCAGTGCTGCCAACTTAACCTAACTAGCGCGAGATAAACAAAGCCACGTGCTTTTTGACAGACAACAACGCATCGCAAACCTCAGTACTGCTATCTTGATGGACCTAAACCTTAGTGGTACCAACTTAACCTCACTAGCGCGAGGTAAACAAAGCCACGTGCTTTTTGACAGCTACGTGCTGTTTTGACAGCTGTCATCCGCCATCTTTAAACCACAAAGCACTGTGCTGCCCTCTATATCGCAGTAGCTGCAAAATTCGTCACCTGTCATCGGCAGTGCTGCCATCTTGGCGGGCCTAAACCTTAGTGCTACCAACTTAACCTAACTAGCGCGAGGTAAACAAAGCCACGTGCAGCTGTCATCCGCCATCTTTGAGCACAGTGCTGCCCTCTTTAGCTACTTACCTTTGAAATGTGGTGGCGGATAATTTGAAAAATGCTTTTTGACAGCAGCCATCTTGCATCGCAAACCTCAGTGCTGCCCTCTTTAGCTAGATACCTGTGGTAGCAGACAATTCCACGTGACAGCAGCCATCTTTAATCAAGAGAGCACCGTGCTGCCCTCTATGTGGTGACGGCAAATTCCACGTGCTCTTGTTTGGAAACAAACCCACGTGCTTTTTTTGACAGCTACCATCCACCATCTTTAATCAACAGAGCACAGTGCTGTACTCTTTAGCTAGATACCTTTGAAATGTGGTGGCGGCAATTTGAAAAATTCTATGTGCTCTTGTTGGGAAACAAAGCCGCGTGCAGCTGTCATCCGCCATCTTTAATCAATAGAGCACTGTGCTGCGGGCAATTTCGTTAGCTGTCATCCGCCATCTTTAATCTAGAGAGAACAGTGCTGCACTCTATGTGGTGGCGGTAAATTCTATGTGCTTTAC
This sequence comes from Anabrus simplex, assembly GCF_040414725.1. Lineage (NCBI taxonomy): Eukaryota > Metazoa > Arthropoda > Insecta > Orthoptera > Tettigoniidae > Anabrus > Anabrus simplex. The sequence goes on along the minus strand of NC_090278.1, from coordinate 41,398,165 downwards.
AAACCTATGTGCTTTTCTGACAGCTGTCATCCGCCATCTTTAATCCAGAGAGAACAGTGCTGCCCTCTATGTGGTGGTGGCAAATTCCACGTGCTCTTGTTTGAAAACATACTCACGTGCTTTTTTGACAGCTGTCATCCGCCATCTTTGAGAACAGTGCTGCCCGGTGACGGCAAATTCCACGTAGAAACAAAGCCATGTGCTTTTTTGACAGCTGTCATCCGCCATCTTTAATCCAGAGAGAACAGTGCTGCCCTCTATGTGGTGGTGGCAAATTCCACGTGCTCTTGTTTGGAAACAAACTCACGTGCTTTTTTGACAGCTACCATCCACCATCTTTAATCAACAGAGCACAGTGCTGTACTCTTTAGCTAGATACCTTTGAAATGTGGTGGCGGTAATTTGAAAAATTCTATGTGCTCTTGTTGGGAAACAAAGCCACGTGCTTTTTTTTGACAGCTGTCATCCGCCATCTTTAATCAATAGAGCACCGTGCTGCTATCATGCGGGCAATTTCATCACCTATCACCCGCCATCTTTAATCTACAGAACACCGTGCTGCCCTCTTTATGGCTACTACCTTAAGCATGTAGTAGCGGGCAATTTGAAAAGTTCTGTTAGCTATCATCCGCCATCTTTAATCAAGAGAGCACCGTGCTGCCATCTTTAGCTAGATACCTTTGAAATGTGGTGGCGGCAAATTGAAAAATTCCACATGCTCTTGTTTGGAAACAAACTCACGTGCTTTTTGACAGCTACCATCCGCCATCTTTAATCAACAGAGCATAGTGCTGCCCTCTTTAGTTTGAAATGTGGTGGCGGCAAATTCCACATGCTCTTGTTTGGTAAACATAGCCACGTGCTTTTTTGACAGCTATCATCCGCCATCTTTAATCCAGAGAGCACCGTGCTGCCCTCTTTATCGCAGTAGATGTAAATACGTCACCTGTCATACGCAGTGCTGCTATCTTTAGCTAGATACCTTTGAAATGTGGTGGTGGATAATTTAAAAAGAAAAATTCTACAGCAGTCCTCTCTCGACGCTAATTGCATAAGATGGCAGCTATACATGACTCCTTAAGGGTGCTTACGCAAGATGGCTGCTATACACAGGTTCTTATGAGACGCCCTTGGGATGCTTGCGCAAGATGGTGGTTATACAAGGCTCCTTATGAGACACCCTAGTGATGCTTGCGCAAGATGGCGGTTGCTCTTATGAGGCGGCTTAAGGGTCCTTGCACAAGATGACTAGAGACGCCCTAAGGATGCTTGCGCAAGATGGCGGACACAAGATGGCGGCTATACACGTCTCCTTATGAGACGCCTTAAGGGTGCTTGCGCAAGATGGCTGCTGCTCTTAGCTTAGAGGCTAACGTGTCGTGCTAGTTCGATTCATTAAATTTAGGGCTTAAATGCAAAATGTTAAATATCTCGAAAGCAGTGCACCGTAGAGCAAAACGGACAAAATTTTTCTGCCTAATACCTAGGTTCGCAGTATGAGGAACAAGAAAATCATAGTCTAATGATGGGATCAACGGTTCGGTTCCTACTTAGGCCCTTTGGCATTTGCTCTGTTTTAGCTTGTATTGAAGCGAGTCTTCGTAACATGATCAGGTTTAGCTATGGTAGAGAGTATAACGTACCGTGCAGGTTCGATTCATTAAATTTGGAGGCTTAAATGCAAAATGTTAAATATCTCGAAAACGATGCATCGTAGAGCAAAACGGACAAAATTTTTCCGCCTAATACGTAGGTTCGTAGTATCAGGAACAAGAAAAAACATAGTCTAATGATGAGATCAACGGTTCGATTCCTACTTAAGCCCTTTGGCATTCGCAGCTATCTATTTCCACAAGATGGTGGCTGCTCTTATGAGAAACAAGATGCCTTGAGACGTCCTAGGGATGCTTACGCAAGATGGCAGACACAAAATGGTGACTATACATAGCTCCTTATGAGACGGCCTAGGGGTGCTCGCACAAGATGGCGGCTACTCTTATGAAGAAAGCTAGCTTAGAGGCTACTGCGCAAGATAACAGCTGCTGTTATGCATGTGGTGGAGGGCAATTTGAAATTCTATGTGCTTAATCAACAGAGCACCCTGCTGCCCTCTTTAGCTGAAATGTGGTGGTGGATAATTTGAAAAATTCTTTTGACAGCTATCATCTTTAAAAACAATGGCGACTATACATAGGCTGTTAAGGCCTTATCATTCTCCTCCTCCTCCTCCTCCTCCTCCTCCCCCTCCTCCTCCTCCTTCTCTACCTCCTCCTCCGCCTCTTATGTCAAGGCATAGCTTTATATCGAACAAGTTTAAACCTGCATCGCGAAGGCAAGCGTGTGCAGCGATAACATTATTGTGCATGTTTAGACTTTCGAAACATAAGAAGAGTAGAATCAAACGCTGTACTCGATACGACATGTGATCAGAACATTGATTGATGCGTTCAGAAAACAAAATAAGTGATCAAGACTAGAATCGAACAATGTACTCAATACATCATGTGTTTAGAATATGTCAGGGGATACGCTTGTTCTAAGAAGATCAGATTGAAACATAACAAGACTAGAATAGAACACTGTAATCGATGTTGTTAACTTCAACATGTGATCAGAACATTGATTGATGTGTTCAGAACACAAAATAAGTGATCATGACTAGAATCGAACACTGTACTCGATACAACATGTGATCAGAACATTGATCGATGTGTTCAGAACACGAAATAAGTGATCAAGACTAGAATCGAACACTGTACTCAATACAACATGTGTTTAGAACATGTTAGGGGGTACCCTCGTTCTAAGAAGATCAGAATGAAACATAACAAGACTAGAATCGAACACTGTAATCGATGTTGTTAACCTCAACATATGATCAGAACATTGTCTGATGTGTTCAGAGCAAAAGTACAATTTTGATGATTTGCGCAGCTAACTCGCTCGGTAAACGATATAGCCAAAGTATAACTTCAAATTATTTACCTTCCATCATTCGTCTTGTGTGTAAAAATCAGTCGAACAAGTTATCGCATAAACATGGCTGAAAAAAAATCGTGATAGGGTACGGAACCCAGGGGTTACATCTTATCAGAAGGGCAAAAAGGATGAAAGGACTCTTCTTCCTCCTTACCGCACATTCCTTGGCTAAAGGGCTAATGGGCTAAAGGGCTAATGGGCTAAAGGGCTAAAGGGCTAATGGGCTAAAGGGCTAAAGGTGCAACAACCTCATCGATCGCTATCAGCAAGAACGCTTGTACTTTGTTAAGTGTAGAAAATTAATCTTTATTGGTAAATGGTTTTATGTTCAGAACAAGGAATGGAACCTAGGGGTTACGTCTTACCTAATAAAATCCCCGAGGTGCGATGAGTTACGTTTTTCGAACTAGTGTTTGGAACACTGAACTTTTCAAGATGGCAAGAGTGAGGTTAGCAATGTTCTGTTGTTGGATTTTAAATTCCGCGCTACAACATGCATAAGGTGGCAGCCCTTGAGGTTTACTCCCGTAAAGATGGCAAGAGTGAGGTTAGCAATGTTCCGTTGTTGGATTTTTAAAATTCGCCGCTATAACATGCAAAAGGTGGCAGCCTTGAGGTTTACCGCCGTAAAGATGGCAGCAGTGAGGTTAGCGACGCTCCATTGTCCTTCAAAGTAAGGTTAGGGTTCGTCAAGAAGACAGCTGTCAAAAAAGCACGTGGCTATGTTTACCAAACAAGAGCACGTGATCATGACGTCACGGTCACGTAATCAATCCTTAGCTCGACGTCGCTAAGAGCAGTATTAGGGTTAGCTATTCTTAAAAGTCTTGGGAACAGAGCAGCAGTATGAATTGCTATGTTTCAAAGCGTGTACACATCACCTATCGATTTTACATGCATCGACCATCGAACTAAACTTCATCCGCTAGATCGTGCTGCTATCTTAGCATGACTTTAAAGTACAATGAATAGCCATGTTTCAAAGCGTGTACACATCACCTATCGATTTTGCACGCATCGACTCTCGTACTAAACTTCTCCCGCTAGATTGTGCTGCTATCTTAGCATGACTAAGATGCATGAACTGAAAGTACGAAGAATAACCATGTTTTAAAGCGTGTACACATTACCTATCGACTTTGCATGTATCGACTCTCGTACTAAACTTCTGCAGGTAGATTGTGCTGCTATCTTAGCATAACTTATACGCATGAACTTAAAGTACAGAGAATAGCTATGTCTCAAAGCGTGTACACATTACTTATTGATTTTGCATGCAACAAATATCGTACTAAACTTCTTCCTCTAGATTGTACTGCTATCTTAGCATAACTTCTACACATGAACTTAAAAGTAGAAAGAATAGCCATGTTTCAAAGCGTGTACACATTACTTATTGATTTTGCATGCATCAAATATCGTACTAAACTCCTTCCGCTAGATTGTGCTGCTATCTTAACACAACCTATACGCATGACCTTAAAGTAAAAAGGTGTGTACACATCACCTATCGATTTTGCATGCATCGAATCTCGTACTGAACTTCGTCCGCTAGATTGTGCTGGTATCTTAGCATAACTTATACACATGAACTTAAAAGTACAAAGAATAGCCATGTTTCAAAGCGTGTACACATCAACTATCGAATTTGCATGTATTGACTCTCGTACTAAACTCCTTCCGCTAGATCGTGCTGCTATCTTAGCATAACCAATACGCATGACCTTAAAGTAAAAAAGAATAGCCATGTTTCAAAGTGTGTACACATTACCTATCGACTTTGCATGCAACAAATATTGTACTAAACTTCTTCCGCTAGGTTGTGCTGCTATCTTAGCATAACCTGTACGCATGAACTTAAAGTACAAAGAATAGCCATGTTTCAAAGCATGTACACATTACGTATTGATTTTGCATGCATCAAATCTCGTACTAAATTTATTCCGCTAGATTGTGCTGCTATCTTAGCATAACCTATACCAATGAACTTAAAGTACAATGATTAGTCATGTTTCAAAGCGTGTACACATCAACTATCGAATTTGCATGTATCGACTCTCGTACTAAACTTCTGCAGGTAGATTGTGCTGCTATCTTAGCATAACTAGGACGCATGAACTTAAAGTACAAAGAATAGCTATGTCTCAAAGCATGTACACATTACCTATCGATTTTACAAGCATCGACTCTCGTACTAAACTTCTTCCGCTAGATTGTGCTGGTATCTTAGCATAACCTATACGCATGGCCTTAAGGTACAAAGAATAGCCATGTTTCAAAGCGTGTACACATTACCTATCGATTTTGCATGCATTGACTCTCGTACTAAACTTCTTCCGCTAGATTGTGCTGACATCTTAGCATAACGTATACACATGAACTTAAAAGTACAAAGAATAGCCATGTTTCAAAGCATGTACACATTACCTATGGATTTTGCATGCATTGACTCTCGTACTAATCTCCTCCCGCTAGATTGTGCTGCTATCCTAGCATGACCTTAAAGTAAAAAGAATAGCCATGTTTCAAAGTGTGTACACATCACCTATCGATTTGCATGCAACAAATATCGTACTAAACTTCTTCCGCTAGATTGTGCTGCTATCTTAGCATAACTAAGATGCATGAACTGAAAGTACGAAGAATAACCATGTTTTAAAGCGTGTACTCATTACTTATCGATTTTACATACATCGACTCTCGTACTAAACTTCTTGCGCTAGATTGTGCCGCTATCTTAGCATAACCTGTACGCATGAACTTAAAGTATAAAGAATAGCCTTGTTTCGAAGCGTTTACACATTACCTAATGATTTTGCACGAAACGACTATCATTCTAAACTTTTCCCACTAGATTGTGCTAAAATCATGTAAGTGTGCTGCTATCTTAGCATAACCTATCGATTTTACATGCATCTACTATCGTACTAGACTTCTTCCGCTAGAGCATGTAGCAATCGCTTTTGAGTATCCCTAACCCATGTGCATGAACTTAAAGCATAAAGATGAGCTATGTTCTAAAGCGTGTACACATCACCTATCGATAATGTATGTATCGAATATCGTACTAAACTTCTCCTGCTAGAGCGTACGAGTATCGCTTGTGCGTGCACGAACTTAAAGCATAAAGAATAGCAATGTATAAAAATCTTGTAAACAAAGCAGCAGCATTACGTATAGTTAAGATTAAATGCGTGCACACATCATGTATCCATGACGCACACAGTACTAAACTTATTCCATTAGAATGTACAAAGTTCGCATGTGCTTGTGCTGCTATCTTAGCATAGCCTATGTGAATGAACTTAAAGCTTAAAGAATAGTGATGTATAAAAATCTTGTGAACATAGCAGAGTGTTAACTACGTAGGTGTAGACATTGAACTTTACATGCTGAGGCAGCATACTACGTGACCGTGACGTCACGACCACGTGCTCTTGTTTGGTAAACATAGCCACGTGGTTTTTTGACAGCTGTCTTCTTGACGAACCCTAACCTCACTTTGAAGGACAATGGAGCGTCGCTAACCTCACTGCTGCCATCTTTACGGCGGTAAACCTCAAGGCTGCCACCTTTTGCATGTTATAGCGGGGAATTTTAAAAATCCAACAACGGAACATTGCTAACCTCACTCTTGCCATCTTTACGGGAGTAAACCTCAAGGGCTGCCACCTTATGCATGTTGTAGCGCGGAATTTAAAATCCAACAACAGAACATTGCTAACCTCACTCTTGCCATCTTGAAAAGTTCAGTGTTCCAAACACTAGTTCGAAAAACGTAACTCATCGCACCTCGGGGATTTTATTAGGTAAGACGTAACCCCTAGGTTCCATTCCTTGTTCTGAACATAAAACCATTTACCAATAAAGATTAATTTTCTACACTTAACAAAGTACAAGCGTTCTTGCTGATAGCGATCGATGAGGTTGTTGCACCTTTAGCCCTTTAGCCCATTAGCCCTTTAGCCCTTTAGCCCATTAGCCCTTTAGCCCATTAGCCCTTTAGCCAAGGAATGTGCGGTAAGGAGGAAGAAGAGTCCTTTCATCCTTTTTGCCCTTCTGATAAGATGTAACCCCTGGGTTCCGTACCCTATCACGATTTTTTTCAGCCATGTTTATGCGATAACTTGTTCGACTGATTTTTACACACAAGACGAATGATGGAAGGTAAATAATTTGAAGTTATACTTTGGCTATATCGTTTACCGAGCGAGTTAGCTGCGCAAATCATCAAAATTGTACTTTTGCTCTGAACACATCAGACAATGTTCTGATCATATGTTGAGGTTAACAACATCGATTACAGTGTTCGATTCTAGTCTTGTTATGTTTCATTCTGATCTTCTTAGAACGAGGGTACCCCCTAACATGTTCTAAACACATGTTGTATTGAGTACAGTGTTCGATTCTAGTCTTGATCACTTATTTCGTGTTCTGAACACATCGATCAATGTTCTGATCACATGTTGTATCGAGTACAGTGTTCGATTCTAGTCATGATCACTTATTTTGTGTTCTGAACACATCAATCAATGTTCTGATCACATGTTGAAGTTAACAACATCGATTACAGTGTTCTATTCTAGTCTTGTTATGTTTCAATCTGATCTTCTTAGAACAAGCGTATCCCCTGACATATTCTAAACACATGATGTATTGAGTACATTGTTCGATTCTAGTCTTGATCACTTATTTTGTTTTCTGAACGCATCAATCAATGTTCTGATCACATGTCGTATCGAGTACAGCGTTTGATTCTACTCTTCTTATGTTTCGAAAGTCTAAACATGCACAATAATGTTATCGCTGCACACGCTTGCCTTCGCGATGCAGGTTTAAACTTGTTCGATATAAAGCTATGCCTTGACATAAGAGGCGGAGGAGGAGGTAGAGAAGGAGGAGGAGGAGGGGGAGGAGGAGGAGGAGGAGGAGGAGGAGAATGATAAGGCCTTAACAGCCTATGTATAGTCGCCATTGTTTTTAAAGATGATAGCTGTCAAAATAATTTTTCAAATTATCCACCACCACATTTCAGCTAAAGAGGGCAGCAGGGTGCTCTGTTGATTAAGCACATAGAATTTCAAATTGCCCTCCACCACATGCATAACAGCAGCTGTTATCTTGCGCAGTAGCCTCTAAGCTAGCTTTCTTCATAAGAGTAGCCGCCATCTTGTGCGAGCACCCCTAGGCCGTCTCATAAGGAGCTATGTATAGTCACCATTTTGTGTCTGCCATCTTGCGTAAGCATCCCTAGGACGTCTCAAGGCATCTTGTTTCTCATAAGAGCAGCCACCATCTTGTGGAAATAGATAGCTGCGAATGCCAAAGGGCTTAAGTAGGAATCGAACCGTTGATCTCATCATTAGACTATGTTTTTTCTTGTTCCTGATACTACGAACCTACGTATTAGGCGGAAAAATTTTGTCCGTTTTGCTCTACGATGCATCGTTTTCGAGATATTTAACATTTTGCATTTAAGCCTCCAAATTTAATGAATCGAACCTGCACGGTACGTTATACTCTCTACCATAGCTAAACCTGATCATGTTACGAAGACTCGCTTCAATACAAGCTAAAACAGAGCAAATGCCAAAGGGCCTAAGTAGGAACCGAACCGTTGATCCCATCATTAGACTATGATTTTCTTGTTCCTCATACTGCGAACCTAGGTATTAGGCAGAAAAATTTTGTCCGTTTTGCTCTACGGTGCACTGCTTTCGAGATATTTAACATTTTGCATTTAAGCCCTAAATTTAATGAATCGAACTAGCACGACACGTTAGCCTCTAAGCTAAGAGCAGCAGCCATCTTGCGCAAGCACCCTTAAGGCGTCTCATAAGGAGACGTGTATAGCCGCCATCTTGTGTCCGCCATCTTGCGCAAGCATCCTTAGGGCGTCTCTAGTCATCTTGTGCAAGGACCCTTAAGCCGCCTCATAAGAGCAACCGCCATCTTGCGCAAGCATCACTAGGGTGTCTCATAAGGAGCCTTGTATAACCACCATCTTGCGCAAGCATCCCAAGGGCGTCTCATAAGAACCTGTGTATAGCAGCCATCTTGCGTAAGCACCCTTAAGGAGTCATGTATAGCTGCCATCTTATGCAATTAGCGTCGAGAGAGGACTGCTGTAGAATTTTTCTTTTTAAATTATCCACCACCACATTTCAAAGGTATCTAGCTAAAGATAGCAGCACTGCGTATGACAGGTGACGTATTTACATCTACTGCGATAAAGAGGGCAGCACGGTGCTCTCTGGATTAAAGATGGCGGATGATAGCTGTCAAAAAAGCACGTGGCTATGTTTACCAAACAAGAGCATGTGGAATTTGCCGCCACCACATTTCAAACTAAAGAGGGCAGCACTATGCTCTGTTGATTAAAGATGGCGGATGGTAGCTGTCAAAAAGCACGTGAGTTTGTTTCCAAACAAGAGCATGTGGAATTTTTCAATTTGCCGCCACCACATTTCAAAGGTATCTAGCTAAAGATGGCAGCACGGTGCTCTCTTGATTAAAGATGGCGGATGATAGCTAACAGAACTTTTCAAATTGCCCGCTACTACATGCTTAAGGTAGTAGCCATAAAGAGGGCAGCACGGTGTTCTGTAGATTAAAGATGGCGGGTGATAGGTGATGAAATTGCCCGCATGATAGCAGCACGGTGCTCTATTGATTAAAGATGGCGGATGACAGCTGTCAAAAAAAAGCACGTGGCTTTGTTTCCCAACAAGAGCACATAGAATTTTTCAAATTACCGCCACCACATTTCAAAGGTATCTAGCTAAAGAGTACAGCACTGTGCTCTGTTGATTAAAGATGGTGGATGGTAGCTGTCAAAAAAGCACGTGAGTTTGTTTCCAAACAAGAGCACGTGGAATTTGCCACCACCACATAGAGGGCAGCACTGTTCTCTCTGGATTAAAGATGGCGGATGACAGCTGTCAAAAAAGCACATGGCTTTGTTTCTACGTGGAATTTGCCGTCACCGGGCAGCACTGTTCTCAAAGATGGCGGATGACAGCTGTCAAAAAAGCACGTGAGTATGTTTTCAAACAAGAGCACGTGGAATTTGCCACCACCACATAGAGGGCAGCACTGTTCTCTCTGGATTAAAGATGGCGGATGACAGCTGTCAGAAAAGCACATAGGTTTGTAAAGCACATAGAATTTACCGCCACCACATAGAGTGCAGCACTGTTCTCTCTAGATTAAAGATGGCGGATGACAGCTAACGAAATTGCCCGCAGCACAGTGCTCTATTGATTAAAGATGGCGGATGACAGCTGCACGCGGCTTTGTTTCCCAACAAGAGCACATAGAATTTTTCAAATTGCCGCCACCACATTTCAAAGGTATCTAGCTAAAGAGTACAGCACTGTGCTCTGTTGATTAAAGATGGTGGATGGTAGCTGTCAAAAAAAGCACGTGGGTTTGTTTCCAAACAAGAGCACGTGGAATTTGCCGTCACCACATAGAGGGCAGCACGGTGCTCTCTTGATTAAAGATGGCTGCTGTCACGTGGAATTGTCTGCTACCACAGGTATCTAGCTAAAGAGGGCAGCACTGAGGTTTGCGATGCAAGATGGCTGCTGTCAAAAAGCATTTTTCAAATTATCCGCCACCACATTTCAAAGGTAAGTAGCTAAAGAGGGCAGCACTGTGCTCAAAGATGGCGGATGACAGCTGCACGTGGCTTTGTTTACCTCGCGCTAGTTAGGTTAAGTTGGTAGCACTAAGGTTTAGGCCCGCCAAGATGGCAGCACTGCCGATGACAGGTGACGAATTTTGCAGCTACTGCGATATAGAGGGCAGCACAGTGCTTTGTGGTTTAAAGATGGCGGATGACAGCTGTCAAAACAGCACGTAGCTGTCAAAAAGCACGTGGCTTTGTTTACCTCGCGCTAGTGAGGTTAAGTTGGTACCACTAAGGTTTAGGTCCATCAAGATAGCAGTACTGAGGTTTGCGATGCGTTGTTGTCTGTCAAAAAGCACGTGGCTTTGTTTATCTCGCGCTAGTTAGGTTAAGTTGGCAGCACTGGAAGAGGCCTCTGGCTGAGGTGGAGGAGGCCACTGGGAGGCCACTGGCTGAGGAGGAGGAGGAGGTGGCCACTGGGAGGCCATTGGCTGAGGAGGAGGAGGAGGCCACTGGCTGAGGAGGAGGCGGCCACTGGGAGCCGGAGGTGGCGGTGGCGCCAGAACTGTCCAATTATACTACTTAACCAAGTTAAATGTGACAAATATTATTGAATGTGAAGAATTACAAACTAATGATTCACTTAAAGCACTAAGAGTAGTTATACCTTTACATGAAATGGGGAAGGTGTACGCTCCAGAAGCGTGGCCTAAAGGCGTTGTCGTGAGACGATACCGTCTTTTTCGCTCCAGAGAAACAGGAGTCAAACTCCCAGCCTAACTTTCATTAGGTTCATTTTCCTTAACACATGCACATAGGAAAATGAACTCAACGGAAATTGTTCTGATAGACCTAATATCAATATGTGGCTGGAAGGCGTGACCAGTCTTAAGGGAAATAATGGATAGGAAGAGCATTGTAACATTCGCCGTTTTGGCAGAACAGGGACGATATTCTCATACTACTTGAGACTCTATCTACCAAACCCATTGAACTAAAGCACTTCTATGTGCAACATTTACCAGCAACGCAAGGACCAAGAGAGAGACCAATGCGCGGTATTTCATGCTACTACAAACCAAGACTAGGTAAAATTTTAAGTACACGCCAAGAACACGATACAATGATAATAAACTTTAAATGGATCTCCGTGATAGCAACATACGCAGGGCCACTAACAGCCATTGAAGAACTAATAGCAATCATCATGTCCTCCATAAAGCAAATAGCTCCGGGCAGAGACATAATACTTGCCGGAGACCTAAACTGCAGACTTGACAACAACAATCATAGAGCGAAAGAGCTCCTGGAAATGATGACTGAGGAAGGTTTCAGCCTTGTTAACAACTTCGAAGATAGAACGTACTTTACATATACAGGGAGTAGTACTATAGACTTAATCTTTTGCAAAGGTCAAAACATTAAGCTAATAAATTACTCCGTGTGTTTCACTACAGAACAGGCGATGATAAGGAAACACTGTCCTGTCTCGACGAATTTTAATGTCTCAAGAATAGAGAAGAGAGAGAACTATGCTGATGCCAAACCCTCAAGACAGATAAATAAAAATGTACTCAAACAACAAACCAAAGAACGGAAAGAACTTGAAAAGAACATAAAGAATACTGACATAGATGCAGCCGCACTATCCCTGGTGAAGACAATCAAATCAGCACTTGTGTATAAGCGGAAGAGAAGATCGCGAGATAAAGATTGCTATAAGAAGAGAAAGAGCACTCTTAAGGCCATGCATGCGGCAAAGAGGAACAAGAGCATTGAGACAATAAGGCAATATATCGTCATCAGGGAGGAGTACAAGAAACTGCTGTCGGTGAAACGCAATGAACATATGGAAAAGGAAGCGATAAAAATCGTGAAGGATGCCATCAAGGACCCGTTTGTAGCATTAAAGCCTAGGAAAATGCAAAGCAATGGAATGATAGAATTGCACACAAGGGAAGATCACTTTAGGAATATACTAAATGTTGATGAGGACGTCAATACTGAGGCTGCGATAACAGGATCGTACCAAGAAGTAACTGACCCGTTCACAAAGGAAGAGGTGTACGAAGCTATTATGTCACTTAAAAATAAGAAGGCCATAGGACCCGATGGCATATACATCGAACACATAAAAGACTCATCAGAAACACTATTACCGGCGATTTCAAACCTAATGAACCTCTGTCTACAAGTATGCAACATCCCAACATCTTGGAGAATCTCGACTTTGAAAATGTTGTACAAGGGAAAAGGCGACCAGTCAGACCCTAACTCATATAGAGGAATAGCTATAGAAAAATGCATGCTGAAAATAATGACAAAGCTTCTCACAAAAAGAGTTGCAGGCGCAGTAGAACACAAACTCCCAGAGGAAC
>NC_090278.1:41375175-41380175 GCF_040414725.1 Anabrus simplex | reverse complement strand
TAAATAAATGAATAAAGAAATGAACGAATGAATGAATTATTAAATAAATAAATGAATAAATAAATGATTGAGTGAATAAATAAATAAATAACTAAATAATTATATAAATAAATAAATACATAATGAATAAATGAATGAATCAATGAATAAATAAGTAAATAAATAAATAAGTGAATAAATACATCAAGAAATGAATAAGAAATATATAAATAAATACATAAATAAATCAATAAATGATTGAATAAATAAAGCAATAAGTAAATTAATAAAGAAATAAATAAATTAAATAAATAAACAGTAAATAAATAAATAAATAAATAAATGAATAAATAGATAAATAAAAAAATAAATAAATAAATAAATAAATGAATGAATGATTGAATAAATAAATAAATAAATAAAACAAATAAATAAATAAATAAGTACATAAATGTATACATAAATAAATAAATATAAGTAAAGAAATTAGTAAAGAAATAATGAATGAACGAATGAATGAATGAATGAATGAATAAAGATCTATATGAATGAATGAATGAAAGAATAAGTAAATAAATAAATAAATAAATAAAGAAATTAGGAAATAAATAAATGAATAAATACATAAGTAAGTAAATAAATGACTAAATACATAAATAAATGATTGAATTAAATAATTAAAGATACAAATAAATAAATAAGTACATAAATGTATACATAAATAAATAAATATAAGTAAAGAAATTAGTAAAGAAATAATGAATGAACGAATGAATGAATGAATGAATGAATGAATGAATGAATAAAGATCTATATGAATGAATGAATGAAAGAATAAGTAAATAAATAAAGAAAGAAATGAGGAAATAAATAAATGAATAAATACATAAGTAAGTAAATAAATGACTAAATACATAAATAAATGATTGAATTAAATAATTAAAGATACAAATAAATAAATAAAAAATACATAAATCAATAAATAAATGTATAAATAAGTAAATAAATAAATAAATAAATAAATAAAAAATAAATGAATAAATATCTACATGAATGAATGAATGAATAAGTCAATAAGGGAATAAATAAATATATGAAGAAATGAATAATTAAATAACGAAATAAATAAATAAATAAATAGATAAATAAATAAATAAATAAATGCATGAATTAATGAATAAATAAGGCAGGAAATTATTAAATATATTGCCCCCGTCATGCCGGGCTCAGCTCGCGGGAGAGCGAGGGTCTCAGAGGTGGACCGTTCGCTATCGGCTGTGCAGAAATTTTTAAAGGCAGGGATAGATGAAGGACTAGCGACAAATGAAAGGAGACTAAAATAGGTTTATACATTTATTAAAAAACTGACACTCCTTCAAATAAAACAATTAAATTCACAAAATCTGGGTTTGATTCTTGGAAATATCTTCTCCTCGTGCTATCATTTATGAGGGATCTTGATCAAATTAAAGTTCAACGACTGTTCGTGTCTGTAATAATAAATATAGGAATCATTAATTTACTGAAAAATGGATTGAAAATCAAAATAATATCTGATATCATTCTCCTATAATGGTAATCAAATTGTTTAAATTAAAATATTCCATCCGGATTTCGCTTTTATTTCACAAGAAAATGATCATTTTCTCTTCCTTATTTAAATTATTGAAAATTATTTAATTCAGAAAATTATGGTTAATAAGTCTTCCTTAGACTTTCCCTTCAACAATTACTTCATTTTTATAATTATTAAGTGACTAAACTTCTTGAAATAAATTTTTACTTGAACTCATATCAACCTAAATTTTACTCGATTTTATGCATAAAGTGACTGTACAATAACTAATAATTCAATCTCGTGACATCAGTCCACGGACGTTGCCTTCTCTTATTCACTTTAGCTTAGTGAATTAGGCCCTAATCTACCTAAAATTACAATAAAATCTTCTAAAGATTCAAAATTCATCCAATCACGGACACGCGAAATAATATAAATCGGTCAAAAATTTGACGCGCACAGTGGAGAATATCATCACAAAATCATTCAAGAAATATTCATAAAACACAGAATATGATCAAATCACACATCACACATTCACACATAGGTACACGACAATTTTATAATATTATTTACACGAACAGTAACCCATTATTATTAAATTTAGGATTTATTGCAAATTAGGGAAATCATTCTCTAGATGACAATATCACGTATATCCCCGGTGTCGATTTAGAATGTGATAGAATTGAGGTTATCACTTATGTGTAGAAATTAATTATACAACGATGTTCAAGGAATATTTTAAACAGAAATCATCCCAATTAAGCGAGTAGAATAACAACACAGGTCAAAATATTAGAATACGCGCTTACGGTACATGAGTTGCGGCATTTATTTTTATTCACCTATAATGTCGTGGCTCTCGATTAATCTGCACAGAAGCTCGAAGAAATCATGTCCAGTGACACATCTCTTCCAAAATGACTCTAATGGATGCATAAATTATTACTCAAAATATAATGCCCATCTGCAAGTCATACTCAAATTAATAGCGCAGAAAATATACATATAATTCGTCATTACTCCGTCCGGAGGATTGCCATGTTCCAGGCTTACTTTACCTAAAGTGAGCACACGATAATTCTTTCCAAGAATAAACTAACATTAAACCCATGACCTTATTAAATAATTTTAGCCCGTAATTAGGTTTAATTATTTTTACTCATTATTATTATATTTTTGACCGTGCATCATCTCACTCGCAAAGCTATCGTACGAAGTTATTCGGATGACTCTAAACGAACTCAAACCCACGAACATGTCGTACAATCGTAGAATGAAATTTTACACTTAGAAAAACACTAGAACACTGTCCTAATTTGTCTTAATTAATTTTCAAATTATTTCAAAACCAATCAAAATTAACGCGGGGTTCATTTAATTTTATCTCTCCTGCCTTCTAAATTCTTAGGACAGTTGAGGTCTCTCTCGATGACATACACTCATCTCTAACTAATAGAACAAATACACATTCATTCCAGAGCACAAACTACCTCCCACCAAAGAAAGAAGAATGAAAAGTCAAACTACTGCAAAACTAATAGAAATCTAAATGAATAAGGTAAGGCTACGTTTTACAAACATTTTACAGAAATAGAAAGAAAGTGAATTCTTAAGGAATACTCATGTGGCTGGTGTGAACTGGATTCTGGCTGATGACCTAGTACGTGGTCACATCACCTTCCATCGAACAAAGTTTTGCCCATGTCCGACGCCTTACATGATTAGTGACTCATGGAGGAGCTGAAGGTACACAGGAAACTGTAGTATTCTTCACAGAACTGGATAGCCATCTTGAAGTGAGCTCGAACCAACGACCTTCCTTCTTCTAAGTTCTCGTAGAAAGCTGAAACTAACAAAAGTCTTAGCAATAGTCCAGGATACACACACGATGCTTTATAATTTGGATGTGGACACTTATGTTATGACAACCCTAAATAAATCGTAGCTGATTTTTCCAAGTGTCTGAATTGCAGTTTATACAGTCCTCGATGCCTTCTCTAATATAAAATCTCCCAGTGAAGTAAACGACGTCCAGTCTCTTCCGTAGCTGCAATTAGAGTAACGCTCAAATCCAGTGTTCAGAAGTAAGAACCCTCTATAAAATTTCCTCTGGAATTACCATTAATTCCCTGTCTTAAGACGTAGGTGTGCCTCTTAATTACATCTAATTGGTGGATCTGTTGCATTCCTGTGAAGGTTGTCATTTTTATTGCTGCTCCAGTTTCACGTCACTTGACTATGCATTTATTGATCGATTGAGATCACGCTGCTCGCCGGGTCACGTGGTACACACACATATGTTTGAAGGCCACCTAACAGGAATTTCACCCTGCTTCCTCGTTCTCTTGGTAGGTCGGGAAAACCGGTTCGCAAGTGGCTGGCTCGCACTAGCACGGAAATACAAAATCTCACCCTCCTGGCGATTAAATAATGTTCCAACTCGCTGATGAAATAAATCATTCTCCTTAAACCAATTATTACCACTTTTGAAGGGGACAATATAAATAAAGACATAAATAAATACATAAATCAATATATAAATAACTAACTAAATAAATACATAAGAACTAAATAAGTAAATAAATAAATAAATAAATAAGTGAAGAAGAAAATAAGTAAATAAATAAAATAATAAATAAATAAATAAATAAATAAATAAATAAATAAATAAATAAATAAATAAATAAATAAATAAATAAATGAGTGGGTTCATGAATGAATGAATGAGTGAATAAGTAAGAAAGTAAATAAATCAATAAAGATATAATAAATAAACAAAAAGTAAATGATTAAATAAATAAATACAGAAATAAATGCATGAATTAAAAAATAATAAATCAATAGAATAAATCAATACGTAAATACATACAAAATGAATAAATAAATGAATAAGTAAATGAATAATTGAATAAATGAATGAATGAAGAAATAAATCAATAAACAAATAAATAAATGCATAAGTGAATGAAAGAATCAATGAATTATTAAATCAATAAAGAAATAATTAAATAAATAAATCATCAAATAAATAAATAAATAAATTAGAAGTAAATAAATAAAAAATAAGTAAATAAATGATGAATGAATGAATGAATAAAAATAAAAAAATACATATATAAATAAATAAATTATGGAATTAATTAGTAAATAAATAATAAGTAAGTACAAAAAGAACTAGATAAATAAATAAATAAATAAATAATGAATGAATGAATGAACAAATAAGAAAATGAATGAATGAATGAATGAATGTATGTAAATAATAATAAATAAAGAAATAGATAAATAAATAAATAAAAAATAAATAATTAAATAAATGAATAAATAAATAAATAAATGCATAAATAAATAAATAAATAAATAATGATGAATGAATCATGCATAAATAAATCAGTAAGTAAATAAATACATAAATAAAGATGTGAATAAATGAATCAAGAAATGAACGAAGAAATAA
>NC_090278.1:41362675-41370175 GCF_040414725.1 Anabrus simplex | reverse complement strand
TTAATAAGAAAGTAATGAACTAAATAAATAAATAAGTTAATCAGTAATGAAATAAAATAATAAATACATAAATAAGTAAGTAAATAAGTAAAAATACATACAATAATGAATAAATAAATAAATAAATAAATAAATAAATAAATAAATAAATAAATAAGTAAATAAATAAATAACTAAATAAATAAATAAATCAATAAATAAATAATTGCACAAATAACTGAATAAATGAATGAATGAATGAATAAGTGTATGCATGAATGAAGGAATAACAGAATAAATAAAAAATAAACATATAACTCATTGTATGAATCAATGAATGAATAAATAAATAAATAAATAAATCCATAAACTAGTAAATGAGTAAATAACTGAATAAATATGTCAAGAAATGCATGAACAAATTAATGAATCAAAGGATGGATGAATGAAAAAATGATTATATAAATAAATAAATAATCAATAGAAAAAATATATAAATCAATACATAAATAAATAAATCAATAACTAAATAAATAAATAAATAACTAAATAAATATAAAAGAAATAAATAAATAAATAATGAATGATTGAAAGAGTGGATGAATGAATGAATAAATAAAAAATTAATAAATAAATCAATAAATAACTAAATAAATAAAGAAATACATCAATAATGAATGAATGAACGAATCAATGAATAAATAAATAAATAAATATATAAATAAATAAATAAGTGAATAAATAATCAAGTAATGCTTGAAGAAATAAATAAATAAATAAATAAATATATCAATAAATACATAAATCAATAAATAACTAAATAAGACAAAAAATAAATAAATAAATAATGAATGAGTGGATATATGAGTGAAGAAATAATTCAATAAAAAATGAATAAGTAAATAAATGAATAAATAAATAAATAGGTAAAAAATAAATAAATAAGTAAATAAATTTGAAATTAATGAATAAATGAATAAATAAATGAAGACATAAATAAATAAATAAATAAATAAATAAATAAATAAATAAATAAATAAATAAATAAATAAATAAATAAATAAATAAATAAATAAATGCATAAACAAATGAATGAATGAATAAAGATCTATATGAATGAATGGTTAATGAAGTAAGTAAATAAATAAGTGAATAAATAATTATTAAATAAATGAATGAAAAATAAATAACGAATTAAATAAATAAATAAATAGATAAGTAAGTGAATAAATGAATAAATAAAGAAATAAATAACGAAATAAAGAAAGAAGTAAAGCAATTAATTAATAAATACATAAATAAATACCTAAAGAAATAAATTAATAAGTACATAAATCAATATGTAAAGAAGTAAATAAATACATACATAAATGAATGAATGAATGGATCAATCAATAAAGAAACAAATAAATAAATCAATAAATAAATAAATGCGTAAATAAATACATAAATAAATAAAGAAGTAGGTACATAAATAAATAATACAATAAATAAAAATCAATATATATATATATCAATGAAAAAATTAATAAAGATATACATTAATAATAAAATAAGTAAATAAATAAATAAAGAATAAACAGCTGAATGAATTGTTCATGAATAAATAAATACATAAATGGAAAAATAAATAAATAATTGACTAAATAATTAAATAAATAAATAAATAAATCAATAAATAAGTAAAGAAATAAATAAATGCATGAATGAATGAATCAATGAATTGAGGAATGAAAAAATTAATAAATATACACATTAATAATAACATAAATAAATAAATAAATAAATAAATAAATAAATAAATGACTAAATAAATGAATCAATAAGTAAATTAGTTAATAAATAAATGAAGAAATAAATAAATGAATGAATAAGTAAATAAGTAAATGAATAAATGAAGAGAGAAATAAATAAGTGAATGAATAAATGAATAAATAAATGAATGAGTTCATGAATGAATAAATGAATTAAGGAATGAAAAAAATTAAAAAATATATATATTTATAATAAAATCAGGAAATCAATAAATAAATAAACAAAATAAATAAATAAATCAATAAATAAATTAGTAAATAAATAATGAATGTACGATTGAATGAATGAGAGAATTTATAAATTTATAAATAAATGAACAAATGAATGAATGAATAAATATATAAATGAATGAATGAATGAATAAGTAAATCAATCAATAAATGAGGAAATAAATAAATGAATAAATAAGTAACTAAATAAATAAATACATAAATAAATAAATGATTGAATTAAATAATTAAAGAAACAAATAAATAAAAAATACGTAAATCAATAAATAAATATCTACATGAATGATTGATGAATGAAAGAATGAATAAGTAAATAAGGGCATAAATCAATATATGAAGAAATGAATGAATAAATAACGAAATAAATAAATAAATAAATAGATAAATGAGTGAATAAATGGATAAATAAATAAATAAATATACAAATTAGCAATAGTCCAGGATACACACACGATGCTTTATAATTTGGATGTGGACACTTATGTTATGACAACCCTAAATAAATCGTAGCTGATTTTTCCAAGTGTCTGAATTGCAGTTTATACAGTCCTCGATGCCTTCTCTAATATAAAATCTCCCAGTGAAGTAAACGACGTCCAGTCTCTTCCGTAGCTGCAATTAGAGTAACGCTCAAATCCAGTGTTCAGAAGTAAGAACCCTCTATAAAATTTCCTCTGGAATTACCATTAATTCCCTGTCTTAAGACGTAGGTGTGCCTCTTAATTACATCTAATTGGTGGATCTGTTGCATTCCTGTGAAGGTTGTCATTTTTATTGCTGCTCCAGTTTCACGTCACTTGACTATGCATTTATTGATCGATTGAGATCACGCTGCTCGCCGGGTCACGTGGTACACACACATATGTTTGAAGGCCACCTAACAGGAATTTCACCCTGCTTCCTCGTTCTCTTGGTAGGTCGGGAAAACCGGTTCGCAAGTGGCTGGCTCGCACTAGCACGGAAATACAAAATCTCACCCTCCTGGCGATTAAATAATGTTCCAACTCGCTGATGAAATAAATCATTCTCCTTAAACCAATTATTACCACTTTTGAAGGGGACAATATAAATAAAGACATAAATAAATACATAAATCAATATATAAATAACTAACTAAATAAATACATAAGAACTAAATAAGTAAATAAATAAATAAATAAATAAATAAGTGAAGAAGAAAATAAGTAAATAAATAAAATAATAAATAAATAAATAAATAAATAAATAAATAAATAAATAAATAAATAAATAAATAAATGAGTGGGTTCATGAATGAATGAATGAATGAGTGAATAAGTAAGAAAGTAAATAAATCAATAAAGATATAATAAATCAACAAAAAGTAAATGATTAAATAAATAAATACAGAAATAAATGCATGAATTAAAAAATAATAAATCAATAGAATAAATCAATATGTAAATACATAAAAATGAATAAATAAATGAATAAGTAAATGAATAATTGAATAAATGAATGAATGAAGAAATAAATCAATAAACAAATAAATAAATGCATAAGTGAATGAAAGAATCAATGAATTATTAAATCAATAAAGAAATAATTAAATAAATAAATCATCAACTAAATAAATAAATAAATAAATTAGAAGTAAATAAATAAAAAATAAGTAAATAAATGATGAATGAATGAATGAATAAAAATAAAAAAATACATATATAAATAAATAAATTATGGAATTAATTAGTAAATAAATAATAAGTAAGTACAAAAAGAACTAGATAAATAAATAAATAAATAAATAATGAATGAATGAATGAACAAATAAAAAAATGAATGAATGAATGAATGAATGAATGTATGTAAATCAAAATAAATAAAGAAATAGATAAATAAATAAATAAAAAATAAATAATTAAATAAATGAATAAATAAATAAATAAATGCATAAATAAATAAATAAATAAATAATGATGAATGAATCATGCATAAATAAATCAATAAGTAAATAAATACATAAATAAAGATGTGAATAAATGAATCAAGAAATGAACGAAGAAATAAATGAATTACCGAATAAATAAATAAATAAATGAATGAATGAATGAATGAATGAATACACCAATAAATAAGTCAATACGTAAATACATATATGAATAAATCAATCAATAGGTAAATGCATGAATGAACGAATAATGAAAAAAATAAATACATGAATGAATAAATAAATACTTA
Source organism: Anabrus simplex (assembly GCF_040414725.1). Classification (NCBI taxonomy): domain Eukaryota; kingdom Metazoa; phylum Arthropoda; class Insecta; order Orthoptera; family Tettigoniidae; genus Anabrus; species Anabrus simplex. The sequence continues at coordinate 41,365,955 of NC_090278.1, read as the reverse complement.
CATAAATGAATGAATGAATGAAGAAAGTATGAATAAAAAATAAACAAATGAATAAATCAAAAATAATAAATAAATAAATAAATAAATAAATAAATACATAAATAGATAAATAAATAATTAACTCCATAAATAAATAAACAAACAAACAAATAATTAAATAAATTCATGAATGAATGAATGAATGAATGAATAAATAAATAAAAAGTAAATAATTAAATAAATAATTAAATGAATAAATAAATAAGTCAATAAATAGAAAATAAATTCATTAATGAATGAATGAATGAAAGAAGGAACGAACGAACGAATAAAAAATAAATAAATAAATGAATGAATGAATAAATAAATAAATAAATAAATAAATAAATAAATAAATAAATAAATAAATAAAATTCAAATAAATAAATAAATAAATAAATAAAGACATAACTAAATAAATAGTTAAATAAGTAAATAATAAATAAACAAATGAATGAATGAATAAAGATCTAAATGAATGAATGAATGGATAAGTAAGTAAATAAATAAGTGAATAAATAGATAAATAAATAAATGAATGATTGAATGAACGAATGAATGAATAAATAACCATTAAAGTAATCCATAAATAGATAAATAAGTGAATAAATGAATACATCAATCAATATATAGATAAATACATAAAGGAATGAATGAATTTATGAATGAATGAATGAATGAATGAATGAATGAATGAACAAATCAATAAGCAAATTAGTAAAGATATACATAAATAAATAAATAAATAAATATATAAATAAATAAGTAATGAAATAAATCAATAAGTAAGTATTAACTAATGAATAAATGCATGAATGAATGAATGACTAAATAAATAAATAAATAAATAAATAAATAAATAAATAAATAAATAAAATAAAATAAATAAATGCATGCATGAATGAAAGAACGAATGAATTAATAACTAAATAAATAAATAAATCAATAAATGAGTAAATAAATAACTAAATGAATGAATTAGTTCATGAATGAATTAATAAATGAAAAGTCATATAAATAAATAAGTAAATAAATAAATAGAGAAACAACTAAATCAAAAATAAATAAATAAATAAATAAATAAATAAATAAATAAAAATAAATAAAAAAGTAAGTAATGAAATAAATAAATCAATAAGTAAGTAAATAAGTAAATAAATAAATATGTACAAAACTTAAAAAGTAAATAACTAAATAACTAAATACATAAATCAGTAAATAAATAAACAAATAAATAAATCAATCAATCAAATAAATAAGTGAATAAATGAAGAAAGAAAGAAAGAAATAATTAATGCAATAAATAAATAAATAACTAATAAATACATAAATCAATATGTAAAGAAGTAAATAAATACATACATAAGTGAATGAATGAATGACTGAATGAATTAATGAATGAATGACTGAAGGAATGAATAAAATAGTAAATAAATAATTACCTGAATGAATTAGTTCATGAATGAATGAATACATAAATAAATAAATGGATCAATAAATAAATAAATAAAGAAATTCATTAAAAGGTAAGTAAATAAATAACTGAATAAATGCATGAATGGATGAATAAATAAATAAATAAATAAACACATAAATAAATCAATGAACGAGTTCAAGAATGAATCAATGAATTAATGAATGAAAAAGTTAATATATATATGCATTAATAATAAGTCAATAAATAAATAAATAAATAATTGCACAAATAACTGAATAAATGAATGAATGAATGAATAAGTGTATGCATGAATGAAGGAATAAAAGAATAAATAAAAAATAAACATATACCTCATTGTATGAATCATGAATGAATAAATAAATAAATAAATAAATCCATAAACTAGTAAATGAGTAAATAACTTAATAAATATGTCAAGAAATGAATGAACAAATTAATGAATGAAAGGATGGATGAATGAAAAAATGAATATATAAATAAATAATCAATGGAAAAATATATATAAATAAATCAATAAATAACTAAATAAATCAATAAATATAAAAGAAATGAAGAAATACATAATGATTGATTGCAAGAGTGGATGAATGAATGAATAAATAAATAAAAAAATTAAGAAATAAATCAATAAATAACTAAATAAATAAATACATCAATAATGAATGAATGAACGAATCAATGAATAAATAAATAAATAAGTGAATAAATAATCAAGTAATGCTTGAAGAAATAATTGAATGAAAGGATGGATGAATGAATGAATGAATCAATAAATAAATAAGTAAATAAATAAATAAATGAATAAATAAATAAATAAAACATGAATAAATAAATAAATACATACAAAAATAAATAAAATAAATGAATGAATGAATGATTGAATGAATGAATGTTGAAATAAATAAATAAAAACGTAAATTAGTAAGTACATAATTAAATAAGAAAATAAGGAGAGAAATAAATTAATAAATACATAAATAAGTAAATAAGTAAATAAATCAGGATATACATTAATGAATGAATGAATAAAGAAATAAATAAATATTCAAAGAAATAAATGAATGACTACTTAAATACATAAATAAATAAATAAATAAATCAATAAATAAATAAATAAATAAATAAAAGAATATATATCAATAAATCAATATATGAATAAATTTTTTAATGAATATGTAAATTAATCAGCAAATAAGCAAATAAAAAGAATAAAAGAAATAAATAAACGAATAAAAATATAAAATAAATAAATTCATAAATAAATAAATCAATAAAAAATAATTCTGTAAATAAATCAATAACTAAATAAGCAAATAAATAAATAAATAGGTAAATAAATAAATAAATAAGTAAATACGTAAAGAAATAAAATAATAAATAAGTACATAAGTCAATACATACATAAATGAATGATTGAATAAATCAATAAATATATCAATAAATAAATAAATAAGTAAATGAATGAATAAATAAATCAACACTAAATAAATAACATAAATAAATAACTAAATAAATAAATAAATAAATAAATAAATAAATAAATAAATAAATAAATGAAGAAATAAATAACTAAATAAATAAAGAAAGAAAGAAAGAAAGAAAGAAAGAAAGAGAGAGAGAAATAAATAAATAATGAAAGAATGTATAAATGAATGAAGAAATACATAAATAAAAAATGACTAAGTAAATAAATAAATGAATAGGTAAATAAATCAATAAATAAATGAATGCATGAATAAATGAATGAATAAATATCTAAATGAATCAATGAATGAATGAACGAATGAATAAGTAAATAAGTCA
>NC_090278.1:41340175-41360175 GCF_040414725.1 Anabrus simplex | reverse complement strand
ATGAATGAATAAATAAATAAATAAATAAATAAATAAATAAATAAATAAAATCAATAAACTAAATGAATGAATGAGTGAATGAATGTTTAAATAAATAAATAAATAAGAACGTAAAGTAGTAAGAAAATAAATAAAAAGTACATAAAGAAATTAATAAATTAATAAATACATCAATAAGTGAATAAATAAGTATATACATAAATGAATGAATAAATAAATAACTAAATAATTATTAAAATAAATAAGAGCATAAATAAATAAACAAATAAATAAATACATAAATAAATAAATAAATGCACAAATAAAGAAATAATAAATAAAGAAATAAATAAGTAAATAAATAAGTAATAAATAAATAAACAAATAAATGAATAAATAAATAAATGAATATATATAAATAAATTAATATATGCATCAATTGATGAATGAATATGTAAATTAATCAGCAAATAAGCAAATAAATACATAAAGTAAATAAATAAACGAATAAAAAATATAAATAAAGTAATTAATAAATCAATCAATAAATAAATAAATAAAACAAGAAATAAATAAATCAATAAATCAATAATTAATAAGAAAGTAATGAACTAAATAAATAAATAAGTTAATCAGTAATGAAATAAAATAATAAATACATAAATAAGTAAGTAAATGAGTAAAAATACATACAATAATGAATGAATAAATAAATAAATAAATAAATAAATAAATAAATAAAAAAATAAATAAATAAATAAATAAGTAAATAAATAAATAACTAAATAAATAAATAAATCAATAAATAAATAATTGCACAAATAACTGAATGAATGAATGAATGAATAAGTGTATGCATGAATGAAGGAATAACAGAATAAATAAAAAATAAACATATAACTCATTGTATGAATCAATGAATGAATAAATAAATAAATAAATAAATCCATAAACTAGTAAATGAGTAAATAACTGAATAAATATGTCAAGAAATGCATGAACAAATTAATGAATCAAAGGATGGATGAATGAAAAAATCATTATAAAAATAAATAAATAATCAATAGAAAAAATATATAAATCAATACATAAATAAATAAATCAATAACTAAATAAATAAATAAATAACTAAATCAATAAATATAAAAGAAATAAATAAATAAATAATGAATGATTGAAAGAGTGGATGAATGAATGAATAAATAAAAAATTAATAAATAAATCAATAAATAACTAAATAAATAAAGAAATACATCAATAATGAATGATTGAACGAATCAATGAATAAATAAATAAATAAATAGATAAATAAATAAATAAGTGAATAAATAATCAAGTAATGCTTGAATAAATAAATAAATAAATAAATAAATAAATATATCAATAAATACATAAATCAATAAATAACTAAATAAGACAAAAAATAAATAAATAAATAATGAATGAGTGAATATATGAGTGAAGAAATAATTCAATAAAAAATGAATAAGTAAATAAATGAATAAATAAATAAATAGGTAAAAAATAAATAAATAAGTAAATAAATTTGAAATTAATGAATAAATGAATAAATAAATGAAGACATAAATAAATAAATAAATAAATAAATAAATAAATAAATAAATAAATGCATAAACAAATGAATGAATGAATAAAGATCTATATGAATGAATGAATGGTTAATGAAGTAAGTAAATAAATAAGTGAATAAATAATTATTAAATAAATGAATGAAAAATAAATAACGAATTAAATAAATAAATAAATAGATAAGTAAGTGAATAAATGAATAAATGAATAAATAAAGAAATAAATAACGAAATAAAGAAAGAAGTAAAGCAATTAATTAATAAATACATAAATAAATACGTAAAGAAATAAATGAATAAGTACATAAATCAATATGTAAAGAAGTAAATAAATACATACATAAATGAATGAATGAATGAATGGATCAATCAATAAAGAAACAAATAAATAAATCAATAAATAAATAAATGCGTAAATAAATACATCAATAAATAAAGAAGTAGGTACATAAATAAATAATACAATAAATAAAAATCAATATATATATATCAATGAAAAAATTAATAAAGATATACATTAATAATAAAATAAGTAAATAAATAAATAAATAAAGAATAAACAGCTGAATGAATTGTTCATGAATAAATAAATACATAAATGGAAAAATAAATAAATAATTGACTAAATAATTAAATAAATAAATAAATCAATAAATAAGTAAAGAAATAAATAAATGCATGAATGAATGAATCAATGAATTGAGGAATGAAAAAATTAATAAATATACACATTAATAATAACATAAATAAATAAATAAATGAGTAAATAAATTAATCAATAACTAAATTAGTTAATAAATAAATGAAGAAATAAATAAATGAATGAATAAGAAAATAAGTAAATGAATAAATGAAGAGAGAAATAAATAAGTGAATGAATAAATGAATAAATAAATGAATGAGTTCATGAATGAATAAATGAATTAAGAAATGAAAAAAATTAAAAAATATATATATTTATAATAAAATCAGGAAATCAATAAATAAATAAACAAAATAAATAAATAAATCAATAAATAAATTAGTAAATAAATAATGAATGTACGATTTAATGAATGAGAGAATTTATAAATTTATAAATAAATGAACAAATGAATGAATGAATAAATATATAAATGAATGAATGAATAAGTAAATCAATCAATAAATGAGGAAATAAATAAATGAATAAATAAGTAACTAAATAAATAAATACATAAATAAATAAATGATTGAATTAAATAATTAAAGAAACAAATAAATAAAAAATACGTAAATCAATAAATAAATATCTACATGAATGATTGATGAATGAAAGAATGAATAAGTAAATAAGGGCATAAATCAATATATGAAGAAATGAATGAATAAATAACGAAATAAATAAATAAATAAATAGATAAATGAGTGAATAAATGGATAAATAAATAAATAAATATACAAATTAGCAATAGTCCAGGATACACACACGATGCTTTATAATTTGGATGTGGACACTTATGTTATGACAACCCTAAATAAATCGTAGCTGATTTTTCCAAGTGTCTGAATTGCAGTTTATACAGTCCTCGATGCCTTCTCTAATATAAAATCTCCCAGTGAAGTAAACGACGTCCAGTCTCTTCCGTAGCTGCAATTAGAGTAACGCTCAAATCCAGTGTTCAGAAGTAAGTAAGTAAGAAAGTTCTAAATAAAGAAACCAAAAATGAATGAATAAATAAATAAATAAATAAATAAGCAAATAAATAAATAAATAAATGAATGAATGAATGCATGATAAATAAAAATAAATAAATGAATAAATAAATCAATAAATAAATAACTAATAAATAAGTAAATAAATAATTAAATAACTAAATAAATAAATATATATATATATAAATAAATAAAGAAAGGAAGAAATGAATGAATGAATGAATGAAGCATAAATATATCAATAACTAATTGAATAAATAAATAAATAAATGAATAAATAAATAAATAAATAAATAAATAAATAAATAAATAAATAAATAAATGCATAAATAAATAAATAAATGAATAAATGAATAAATAAATAAATAAGTAAATAAATAAATAAATAAATAAATTCAAGAATGAATCAATGAATTCATGAATGAAAAAATTAATAAATATATGCATTAATAATAAGTAAATGAGTAAATAAATAAACAAGTAAATAAATAAATGAAGAAATAAAGAGAGAATGAATAAGTACATAAGTATATGAGTAAATGAAGAAATAAATAAATAAGTGAATGAATAAATGAATAAATAAAGAAATGAATAACTAAATGAATGAATGAATAATCAAATATACAACTAATAAATAAATAAGTAAATAAATAAATAAACAAATAAATAAATCAATAAATAAATACATCAATAAATAAGTAAGGAAATAAGTAAATAAATCAATAAATAAAAATAAATTAATAAGTAAATAAATAAATAAATAAATAAATAAATATATATATAAAATTATGAAAAAATAAATAAGTAACGAATTAAATAAATAAATAAATTAATAGCTTATTAAGTGAATAAATGAATAATTAAAGAAATTAATAAATGAATAAATAAATAAATAAATAAATAAATAATTAAATGAACGACTATGTCAGTAAATAAGTAAATAATTAGATCAATAAATAAATCAATACATAAATGAATGAATGAATGAATATGTACATAAAAATCAATAAATAAATCCTTAAATAAATAAATCCATAAATAAATCAATAAATAGATAATTAAAGAGGTAAATAAATAAATAAGTAAAGAAGTAAATTAATAAATACATAAATAAGTAAGTAAATAAGTAAAAATCATACATACATGAATGAATACATAAATAAATACATCAACAATTAAATAAACAAATCAAAAATTAAATCACTAAATGAATAAATAAAAAATGCAGAATTGCACAAATCAATGAGTACATGAATGAATGATGAATAAATGAATAAATGAATGCATGAATGAATGAATAAATAAATAAATAAACATAACTCAATGTATGAATAAATGAATGAATGAATAAATGAATAAATAAATAAATAAATAAATCAACAAATCATGAATGAATGAATGAATGAAGGAAGGAATGAATTTATCAATAAATAAATGAATAAATGAAAAAGTAAATAAATACATAAATAAATAAATAAATAAATAAAACAGTTAAGAAAGAAGTAAATCAATACATAAATGAATCAATAAGTAAATCAATAAATAAATAAATAAATGAATCAATAAATCAATAAATAAATAAATAAATAATAAATAATTAAATGAATAATGAATTAATGAATGCATGAATAAATCAATGAATCAATGAACGAAGGAATGAATACATCAATACCTAAATAAATAAATAAATGATTGAATGAATGAACAACAAAGAAATGAATCCATAAATAAATAAATAGATAAATAAATAAATAAATCAATAAATGAATAAATAAATAAATAAATAAATAAATAAATGATTTCAAGAATGAATCAATGAATTCATGAATGAAAAAATTAACAAATATATGCATTAATAATAAGTAAATATATAAATAAATAAGTAAATGAATAAATAAATAAACAAGTAAATACATAAATGAAGAAATAAATAAAGAATGTATAAGTACATAAGTATATGAGTAAATGAAGAAATACATAAATAAGTGAATGAATAAATAAATGAATGAATGAATAATCAAATATACAACTAATAAATAAATAAATAAATAAATAAATAAATAAATAAATAAATAAATAAATACATCAATAAATAAGTAAATAAATAAATCAATAAATAAAAATAAGTAAATAAATAAATATATAAATAAATAAATAAATAAATTATGAAAAAATAAATAAATAACGAATTAAATAAATGAATAAATAAATAGCTAATGAAGTGAATAAATGAATAATTAAAGCAAATAATAAATGAATGAATGAATAAATGAAATAAATAAATAAATAAATAAATGAACGACTATGTCACTAACTAAGTAAGTAACTAGATCAATAAATAAATCAATACATAAATGAATGAATGAATGAATATGTAAATAAAAATCAATAAATAAATAAATAATAAATAAATAAATCCATAAATCAATAAATAGATCAATAAAGAGGTAAATAAATAAATAAGTAAAGAAGTAAATTATTAAATACATAAATAATTAAGTAAATAAGTAAAAATCATACATACATGAATGAATACATAAATAAATACATCAACAATTAAATAACAAATCAAAAAACAAATCACTAAATGAATAAATAAATAAATGCAGAATTGCACAAATGAGTACATGAATGAATGATGAATAAATGAAAGCATGAATGAATGAATAAATAAATAAACATATAACTCATTGTGTGAATAAATGAATGAATGAATGAATAAATAAATAAAGAAATAAATAAATCAATAAATAAATCATAAAAAATAAAATTAATAAATACATAAATATGTAAATCAAGAAATAAAGAAGTAAATCAATAGAAAATAAGTGAATAACAATAAATAAATAAATAAATACATCAATAAATAAATAAATAAATAAATAAATAAATGAATAAATAAATAAATAAATGCATACATAAATAAATGAGTAAGTACATACATCAATAAATAAATAACTTAATAAATAACTACATAAATACATCAATCAGGAAATAAATAAATAAACAAAGAAATACATAAATAAAGAAATAAAATAAATAATGAATGAATGAATCAATGCATAAATAAATCAATAAGTAAATAAATACATAAATAAAGAAGTGAATAAATAAATCAAGAAGTGGACGAAGAAATAAATGAATTACAGAATAACTAAATAAATGAATGAATGAATGAATGAATGAATACATCAATAAATAAGTTAATACGTAAATGCATATATGAATGAATAAGGAAATAGATAAATGAACGAATGAATGAATAAATGAATAAATAAATAAATAAAGAAATAATTAAATGAACGACTGTCACTAAATAAGTAAATAATTAGATCAATAAATAAATCAATACATAAATGAATGAATGAATGAATATGTAAATAAAAAATAAATAAATAAATAAATAAATAAATAAATAAATAAATAAATAAATAAATAAATAAATAAATAAATAAATACATCAATAAAGAGGTAAATAAATAAATAAAGAAGTACATTAATAAATACATAAATAAGTAAATAAGTAAAAATCATACATAAATGAATGAATACATAAATAAATAAATCAACAAATAAATAAACAAATAAAAAAACAAATCAGTAAATGAATAAATAAATAATACAGAATTGCACAAATAAATGAGTACATGAATGAATGATGAATAAATGAATAAATGAATGCATGAGTGAATGAATAAATAAATAAACACATAACTCATTGTATGAATAAATGAATGAATAAATAAATAAGTAAATAAATAGATAAGTAAATAAGTAAATAAATAAATAAATAAATAAATAATAAAAAATATATAAATACATAAATACGTAAATAAATACATAAAATAAAAATACAAAATAAATAAATAAATAAATAAATAAATAAATAAATAAATAAATAATGAATGAATGAATCAATGCATAAACAAATCAAGAAGCAAATAAATACATAAATAATTGAGTGAATAAATAAATCAAGAAATGAACGAAGAAATAAATGAACTACCAAATCAATAAATGAATGAATGAATGAATGAATGAATGAATACATCAATAAATAAGTCAATACCTAAATGCGTATATGAATAAATAAAGAAGTAGATAAATGCATGAATGAATGAATATTGAAATAAATCATACCTGAATAAATAAATAAATGAATAAATAAATAAATAACTCAATAAGTAAAGAGATAAATAAATAGATAAATACATAAATAAATAAATAAATAAATAAATAAATATAAAAGAAATTAATCAATAAATAATGAATGAATGACCGAATGAGTGGATGAATGAATGAATAATTAAAGAAATAAATAAATTAATAAATAAATCAATAAATAAATCAATAATTTAATAAGTAAATGAATAAATAAACAAATAAATAAAATGAAAAAATATTATAAATAAATAAATCAATCAATAAATGAGTAAATATAAATAAATAAATGAATAAAGAAATAATAAATAAATAAATAAATAAATAAGTAAATAAACAAATACATAAATAACTAAATAAATAAATAAATAAATATGTAAAGAAATAAATTAATAACTACATAAATAAATATGTAAAAAAGTAAATAAATACATACATAAATGAGTGATTGAATGACTGAATCAATAACTCAATAAATAAATAAATAAATAAATAAATAAATAAATAAATAAATAAATAAATAAATAAATAAATAAATAAATAAATAAATAAATACATAAATAAATAAATAAATAAATAAATAAATGCGTAAAGAAATACATAAATAAATAAATAAATAAGTAGGTACATAAAGAAATCAATAAATAATACAATAAATGAAAATAAATGTATAAATGAAAAAATTAATAAAGATATAACTTAATAATAAAATAAGTAAATAAATCAATTAGTAAATAAATCAAAATAAAAAGCTGAATGAATTTGTTCATGAATAAATAAATAAATGAATCAATAAGTAAATAAGTTAAAAAATAAATGAAGAAATAAATATATGAATGAATAAGTAAATAAGTAAATGAATAAATCAAGAAATAAATCAATAAGTGAATGAATAAATGAATAAATGAATAAATAATTGAATGAGTTCATGAATGAATCAATGAATTAAGGAATGAAAAAATTAATAAATAGATACTTTAATGATAAAATAAGTAAATAAATAAAAAATAAATAAATAAATAAATAAATAAATAAATAAATAAATAAATGCATGAATGAATCAATGAATGAATGAATAAATAAATAAATAACTAAATAAATAAATAAATAATACATAAATAAATGCATAAATGAATAAATAAATAAATAAATAAATAGATATATAAATACATGAATGAATGATTGAATGAATGAATGAAGAATGAATGAATAAAGAAATAATAAATGAACACATCAATAATTAAATAAATTATTAACAAATAAATAAATAAAGAAATCAATAAATAAATAAAGAAATCAATAAATAAATAAATAAATAAATAAACAAATAAATACATCCATAATTGAATGATTGAATGAATAAATACATAACTAAATAAATTAATTCATCAATAAATAAATAAATAATTGACTGAATGTTTGAATGAATGAATGGATAAATAAATAAATCAATCAATCAATAAATAAATATATAAATAAATAAATAAATAAATAAATAAATAAATCAGTAAATAAATAAATAAATAAATAAATAAATAAATAAAGACTGAATGAATGAATGAATGAATGAATGAATGAATGAAGTTGTAAAGAAACTCTCAATGGTGTGGAAAGAATGAGTTAGGAAGTATTTTTCAGAAATCTCGAAGTAATCTCTCGAGAGAATTTGCTCCAAGTATGCCAACACAATTTAAAATAGATAATTTGTCGCAGATGTGTTAAGGTAATAAATATTTCATGTGAATTTGTGAAGATTAAAACAGTAATGAGAAATAGTTATTTTGATGTTCAATGTGGCATTTTTTCGTTGATGTTAGTTCGACGGTATCACTAATTGTATGATCAATCAATGTTACAGAGAATTGCTTCGGATGGAGTTCATTGAAGATATTACTGAATCCCATGAAGCGACAAAGCATGTCAAGGACTTATAGTTATTTGTAAATCAGAAGATCAAGCAGTTGAATTATGCTGAAGAGATGTTAAAACACCTTTTTTTCTTTTGGTGCTGTGTCCAGACTGAGTTCTGCTTTTATATTTTAATAAACGAAGTGGTTATTTTGTTCTGATTTTTATTTTCACATTATGTCTCCTATCCAGTCACCAATGGCCCTGTTAATAGAAATTTCCTGAAGGTCGGTCCCGTAATAGCAAATCGAACCTGCGAACAGTCCACCTTTTGGGACTCTCGCACCGCCGACTGAGCGACTCCGGCGAAATAATAAATAAATAAATAAATAAATAAATAAATAAATAAATAAATAAATAAATAAATACATAAATAAATAATGAATGAATGAATGAACGAATCAATGCATAAATATATAAGTAAATAAATAAATAAGTGAATAAATAATCAAGAAATGCATGAAGAAATAATTGAATGAAAGGATGGATGGATGAATGAATGAATCAATCAATAAATCAATAAATAAATAAATAAATAAATAAATAAAAAATAAATAAATATATACATAAAATAAATAAAATGAATGAATGAATGATTGAATGAATGTTTAAATAAATAAACAAATCAATAAATAAAAAAGTAAATTAGTAAGTACATAAATCAATAAGTAAATAAGGAAATAAATAAGTTTATAAATACATAAAAAAGAAATATGTAAATAAATAAGTATATAAATGAATGAATGAATAAAGAAATAACTAAATAAGTATAAAATAAATAAATGAATAAATAACTAATAAATAAATAAATAAATAAGTAAATAACTAACAAATAAAAAATAAGTAAATAAATGAATGTATATATATATATCAATAAATAAATATATGAATACATTGATGAATGAATATGTAAAGTAATCAGCAAATAAGCAAATAAAATAAATAAATAAATAAACGAATAGAAAATATATAAATAAATAAATTAATAAATACTTAAATCAATAAATAAATAAATAAATAAATAAATAAATAAATAAATAAATAAGTAAATAAATCATTAACTAAATAAGCTAATAAATAAATAGATAAATAAATAAGTAAAGAAATGAAATAATCAATAAGTAAGTAAATAAGTAAAAATACATACATAAATGAATGTATGAATAAATAAATAAATATATCCAAAATAAATAAATAAGTAAATGAATGAATAAATAAATAAATACATAAATCCTTAAAATAAATAAATAAATAAATAACTAAATCAATAAGAAAATAAATAAATAAATAAATGAATAACTAAATAAATCAATAAATAAACAAATCAGTAACAGAATAAATAAGTAAATAATTTCATAAATGAATAAATGAATGATTGAATAAATGAAAAATTATTGATTGAATGAAAGAATAAATGAATAAATATATAAACAAATTCATGATTGTATGAAAAAATGCATGAATAAAAAATCAGTAAATAAATAAATAAATAAAAATAACAAGTCAATAAAATATAAACAAACCATCAAATAAGTAACTAATACATAAATAAATAGACAACTAAATAAATAATTAAATTAATAAATGAATCAATGAATAAATAAATAAGTATATAAATAACTAAATCAATAAATAGTAAATAAATAAATAAATCAATAAAAAATAAATACATAAATAAATTAATTAATTAATTAATTAATTAATTAATATATAAATAAATAAGTAAAATATAAATAAACAAATCAATATATAAAATGAAAGAACAGTTAAAAAATAAACAAGGAAATATATAAATAAATCAATAAATAAATAAGTAAGTAAAAATAAATAAAAAATAAATAAATAAAATGAAAACATAAATAAATAAATAAATCACTCAATCAATCAATAAATCAAGAAATAAGTCAATAACTAAATAAGCAAATAAAGAACTAAATCAATAAATGAGAAGGTAAGTAAAGAAATAAGTTAAAAATACATAAATAAGTCAATAAATAAATAGATAAATAAATAATTAAATAAATACATACATAAATAAATAAATAAATTAATTCATAACGGAATAAGTAAATCAGAAAATGAAGAAATAAATAAAGAAATACAAGCATAAATCAATGAATAAATGAATGAATGAATAAAAGAATGAATGAATCAATGAATCATTAAATACATAAACAAATCAATAAATGTACGAATACATGAAAAAATAAAAAGTAAATAAATAAATCAATAAATAAAATCAATAAATAAATAAATAAATATAAATAAATAAATAAATAAATAAATAAATAAATAAATAAATAAATAAATAAATAAATAAATAAATAAATAAATAAATAAATAAATAAATAAATAAATAAATAAATAAATAAATAAATAAATAAATAAATAAATAATGAATGAATGAATGAATGAATGAATAAATCAATAAATATAAATAAAATAAATGAATAAATCAATAAATAAAGAAATAAATAAATAAGGAAATTAGTAAATAAATAAATAAAGAAATAAGTCAAAAATTAAAGAAACAAATTCATAAATACATAAATACAATAGTCCAGAAATATATAAATAACAAATGAATGAATTATTAAATCAATAAATAAATGAATAAATAAATGATTGAGTGTATGAATAAATAAATAAATAAATAAATAAATAGATAATGAATGAATGAATGAATGAATGAGTGAATGAATAAATCAGTACATATGTAAATAAGTGAATAAATAAATCAAGAAATGAATAAGAAATAAATGAGTAAATAAATAAATAAATAAATGATTGAATAAACAAACAATAAATAAGTCATTAAATAAGTAAATAAATAAATAAATAAATAAGAAGTAAATCAATAAATAAATAAGTAAAGAAATAAATCAATTAATACATTAATAAATCAATAAATAAATAAGTAAATAAATAAATAAATAAATACATAAGTACATGAATGATTGAATGAATAAAAATCAATAAATAAGTACATAAATCAATAAATAGAAATACATATATAAACAAATAAAAATAAATGAATAACTAAATTAGTAAATCAATAATGAATGAACGAATGAATGAATGAGAGAATTTATAAATTTATAAATAAATGAATATATGAAAGAATAATGACCTAATGAATGAATGAAAGGATAAATAAATAAATGAATAAATGAGGAAATATGTAAATCAATGAATAAATCAATGAGTAACTAAATAAATACATAAATAAATAAATAAATAAATTATTGAATTAAATAATTAAGGAAACAATTTAAATAAAAATACATAAATCAATAAATAAATTTATAAATAAATCAATAAATAAATGAATAAATAAATATCTACATGAATGATTGATGAACGAATGAATAAGTAAATAAGGGAATAAATCAATATATGTAGAACTGAATGTATAAATAACGAAATAAGTAAATACATAAATAGATAAATAAGTGAATAAATGGATAAATAAATAAAGAAATAAAGGAAAAAATAACTAATATATAAATAATAAATAAATGCATGAATTATAAATAAATAAAACATTAAATTATTAATTATAGAAATAAAGACATAAATCAATAAATACATAAATAAATATATATATATCAATAAATAACTTAATCAATATATAAAGAACTAAATAAGTAACAAAATCAATATGTAAATTAGTAAGTAAGTGAAGAAATAAATACATAAATCAACAAGTAAACAAATCAATAAATAAAAAATTAGTGGGTTAATGAATGAATTAATGAATATGTAAGAAAGTAAAAAAAATAAATAAATAAATAAATAAATGCATAGTATATAAATAAGAAGTAAATAATTAATAAATACATGCACAAATCAATAACTAAATGAATGAATAAAGAAATAAATAAATAAAAAATAAATACGTACGTAAATCAATAAATACATGAATAAATAAATAAATAAATAAATGAATGAATACATAAATCAATAAATTGATAAGCAAATAAATAAATGAATGCATAAATGAATGATTGAATCACTTAATTATTAAATAAATAAAGAAATAATTAATTAAATAAATAAAGAACTAACTAAATAAATAATAAATCAATAAATAAAGAAATAAATAAATATGTAAATAAATAGTGAATGAATGAATGAATGATTGAATGAATAAAATAAATAAATAATTAAATCATTGAATAAATTCGTAAATAAATAAATGAGTAAGTAGAAAGGAACTAAATAGAGAAACAAAAAATGAATGAATGAACGAATGAATAAATCAATAAACAAATAACTAAATGAATGAATGAATGAATACATAAAAATAAATAAGTGAATCAATAAATCAATAAATATATAACTAATAAATCAATAAATAACTAAATAAATAAGTGAATAAATAAATAAATAAATCAATAAATACATAAATACTTAAATAAAACATGAATGAATGAATGAATGAATGAATGAATGAATCATGAATAAATAAATCGGTAAGTAAATAAATACATAAATAAAGAAGTGAATATATAAATCAAGAAATGAATGAAGAAATAAATGAATTACCGAATAAATAAATAAATACATAAATGAATGAATGAATGAATACATCAATAATTAAGTCAATACGTAAATACATATATAAATAAATAAAGATATAGGTAAATGAATGCATGAATAATGTGATAAATAAATACATGAATACATAAATAAATAAGTGACTAAATAAATAAATAAGTAAATAAAGAGATAAATCAAAATAACTAAATGAATGAATGAATTAATAAGTAAATAAGAAAATGAATAAATAAATATATAAATATATAAATGAATAAATAAATGAATATGTACATGCATGAATGAATGAATGAGTGAATTAATACATAAATAAATAAGTAAATGAGTAAATAAATATATAAAGAAATCAATAAGGAAAAATTAAAGAAATCAATTAATAAATACATAACAGAATAAGTAAATAAATAAAGGAATACTTCCATAAATGAATGAATAAATGAAGAATGATGAATAAAAAATGAATAAATAAATAAATAAAGAAATTGATAATAAATAATTAACTCAATAAATAAATCAATAAACAAGCAAATAAATAAATAAATAAATAAATAAATAAATAAATAAATAAATACATACATACATAAATGAATGCATGAACTAAAGAATGAATGAATAAATAAAGAAATAAATTAATTAATAAATCAAACAAGAAATAAATAAATAAGTAAAAAGTAAACAAATAAATCAATAATCAAATAAATAACTAAATAAATGCGTGAATGAATGAAGGAATGAATGAATGAATTAATTGATAAATACATAAGTAAATCAATCAGTAAATAAATCAATAATTAAATAAATAAATGAATTAGTTCATGCATGAATGAATATATGAATAATAAATTAACTAATAAGTAAATACATAAATAAATACATAACTAAATATTAAATAAATAAATAAAGAAATAAATAAAAACAAATAAATATATAAATGAATAAGGCAATAAAGAAATCGATAAATAAATAATGAATGAATGAATGAATGAAATAATGAATATATGAATGAAGAACTAAATTATTCAAAAATGAATAAATAAATAAATAAATAAATGAATATGTAAATAAATAAATCAATAAATGCATGAATAAATGAATGAATAAATATCTAAATGAATAAATGAATGAATGAACAAGTGAATAAGGAAATAACTATATAAGTAAATAAATCAATGAATGAATGAACAAATAAATGAATAAATGAATAAATAAATAAATAAATAAATCAGTAAATAAATTTGAAATTAATGAATAAATAAATAAATATAGACATAAACAAATGAATCAATGAATAAGGTTCTAAATGAATGAATGAAGAAGTAATTACGAAAATAGTTAAGTGAATAAATAAATAAATAAATTAATGAATGAATAAATAAATAACGAATTAAGGATATAAATATAGAAAAATAAGTGAATAAATAAATAAATAAATAAATAAATAAATAAATAAATAAATAAATGAATAAAAAATAAATTAATAAATAAAGAAATAAGTAAAGCAATTAATAAATAACTACATAATAAAATATGTAAGGAAATAAATTTATAAGTACATAAAAGAATATGTGAAGTAAATAATACATACATAAATGAATGAATGACTGAATAAATACATAAATAAATAAATAAATAAATAAATAAATAAATAAATAAATAAATAAATAAATAAATAAATAAATAAATAAATAAATAAATAACTAAATAAATAAATAATAAAATAAATAAGTAAATAAATAAATAAATACGTAAATAAATACATAAATCAATAAGTAAGTAAATAAAAAATGTAAAAAGAGCTAAATAAATAAAAATAAATAGATAGCTGAAAAATTAATAAATATATACATTAATAATAACAAGTAAATAAATAAATAAATAAAAAGTAAATAAAAAATAAATAGCTGAATGAATTAGTTCATGAATGAATGAATAAATAAATAAATAAATAAATAAATAAATAAATAAATGCATGAATGTATGAATAAATCAATCAATAAATTAATAAGGAAATAAATAAATGAATGTATAAATGAATGAATGAAAGAGTGAATCAATAAATTATTAATTAAATGAAGAAATATTTAAAGAAATAAATACAGAACTAGCTAAATCAATAAATCATAAGTAAATTAATAAATAACTAAATAATTAATGAATGAATGAATAAAATTAATAAATAAATAAATAAATAAATAAATATAGAAATAAATGAATAAATAAATAAATAAATAAAACATTATATTATTGAAAAAATTAGTAAATAAATAAATAAGTAAAAATGAACTACATAAAGAAACGAAAATTAATGAATGAATGAATGAATGAATGTATGGATGAATGAATAAATCAATAAATAAATCAACAAATAAATAAATAAATGAATGCATGAATGAATGAATGAATAAAAAATAAATGAATAAATAAATAAATCAAGAAAGGAAGATATGCATGAATGAATGAAGCAATCAATATATAAATAACTAATTGACTAAATAAATAAATAAATAAATAAATAAATAAATAAATAAATAAATAAATAAATAAATAAATAAATAAATAAATGCATGAATGTATGAATAAATCAATCAATAAATTAATAAGCAAATAAATAAATGAATGTATAAATGAATGAATGAAAGAGTGAATCAATAAATTATTAATTAAATAAAGAAATAATTAAAGAAATAAATACAGAACTAGCTAAATCAATAAATCATAAGTAAATTAATAAATAACTAAAAAATTAATGAATGAATGAATAAAATAAATAAATAATTAAATGAATAAATCAATATAGAAATAAATGTTTAAATAAATAAATAAATAAATCATTATATTATTGAAAAAATTAGTAAATAAATAAATAAGTAAAAATGAACTACATAAAGAAACGAAAATGAATGAATGAATGAATGAATGTATGGACGAATGAATGAATAAATCAATAAATAAATCAACAAATAAATAAATAAATGAATGAATGAATGAATAAAAAATAAATGAATAAATAAATGAATAAATAAATAAATCAAGAAAGGAAGATATGCATGAATGAATGAAGCAATCAATATATAAATAAGTAATTGAATAAATAAATAAATAAATAAATAAATAAATAAAGCAATAAATACCTAAATCCATAAATACATACACACATAAATAAATAAATAAATAAATAAATAAATAAATAAAGAAATCATTAATGAATGCATGAAAGAATCATGACTAAATAAATCAGTAAGTAAATAAATACATAAATCAAGCAGTGAATAAATAAATCAAGCAACGAATGAAAAAATAAATGATTTACCCAAGAAATAAATAAATAAATAAATGAATACATCAATAATTAAGTCAATACGTAAATACATATATGAATACATAAAGAAATAGTTCATGAATGCATGAATAATGAGGTAAATAAATACATCAATAAATAAATAAATAAATAAATAAATAAATAAATAAATACATAAATAAATAAATAAATAAATAAATAAATCAAGAGATAAATAACTAATAAATAAATAAACAAATAGATAACTAATTAAATAAATGAAAGAATGAATGAATGAAATAAGTAAATAAGAAAATGAATAAATAAATATACAAATAAATAAATAATGAATGAATAAGTTCATGAATGAATGAATGAATGAGTGAATTAATTCATAAATCAATAAGTAAATTAGTAAAAAATATATAAATAAATCAATCAGAAAAAATAAAAGAAATCAATTAAGAAATACATAATAGAATAAGTATATAAGTAAATAAATAAATACTTACATATATGAATGAATGAATGAAGAATGATGAATAAAAATGACTAAATCAAAAATAATAAATAAAGAAATAAATAAATAAATAGATAAATCAATAATTAACTCAATAAGGAAATCAATAAACAAGCAAATAAATAAATAAATAAATAAATAAATAAATAAATAAATAAATAAATAAATAAATAAATAAATAAATAAATAAATGAAATAATTAATGATTAAGTTAATTAATCAATAACTAAATAAATAAATAAATAAATACATAAATAAATAAATAAATTAGTTCATGAATGAATGAATGAATAAATTCATAATAAATTAAATCAATAAGTAAATAAATAAATACATCAATAAAGAAATAACTAAATATAAAATAAATAAATAAATAAGTAAATAAATAAATAAATAAATAAATAAATACATAAATGAATAAATCAATAAGTAATAAATAAATAAATAAATAAATAATTAAATATACATTAATAGAAAAAGAAGTCTTTAAATAAATTAATAATAAACAAATGAAAAATAAATAGCTGAATGAATTAGTTCATGAATGAATGAATAAGTAAATAAATAACTAAATGGACAAATACATAAATAAATAAATAAATAAGTCAATAACTAAATAAATGAATAAATGCATGATCGAATGTATAAATAAATCTATAAATAAATAAGCATATAAATAAATAAATAAATAAATGAGATATGAATGAATCAATGAATTAAAAATTATTAAATATATACATTCATAATAATAAAATAAGTAAATAAATAAATAAATAAAATATAAATAAATAAATGAACAAATAAATGAATCAATAAGTAAATAATCAAGAAATAAATGAAGAAATAAATAAATGAATGAATAAGAAAATAAGCAAATGCATAAATGAAGAAATAAATAAGTGAATGAATAAATGAAATAAATGAATGCGTTCATGAATGAATCAATGAATTGAGGAATGAATAATTGAATAAATATATACATAAATAATAAAATAAGTAAATAAATAATAAATAAATAAATCAATAAAGAAATAAGTAAATACATAAATAAACTATTTAAATAAATCAATACATAAATAAATCAATAAATGAAAGAATGAATCAATGAATGAATGAATGAAGAAATAAATAAATAAATAAATAAATAAATTAGAAAATAAATAAATAAATAAATGATTAAAGGAATAAATAAATATATAACTAAATGAATTAACGAATGAATGAATAAAGAAATTAATAAATGAATAAATCAATAATTAAATAAATTATAAACAAATAAATAAGTACATATATAAATAAATAAATACATACATAAATAAATAAGTCAATAAATAAATAAAATAAATACATAAATAAATAAATAAATAAATAAATAAATAAATAAATAAATAAATAAATAAATAAAGAAATACTGAATGAATGAATGAATGAATGAATGAATGAGTGAATGAATGAATGAATGAATGAATGAAGTTGTAAAGAAACTCTAAATGGTGTGGAAAAATGAGTTAGGAAGTATTTTTCAGAAATGTCGAAGTAATCTCTCGAGAGAATTTTCTCCAAGTATGCCAACACAGTTTAAATAGAAAATTTGTCGCAGATGTGTTAAACTAATTATTATTTAATGTGAATTTGTGTAGATTAAAACAGTAATGAGAAATAGTTATTTTCATGTTCAATTTGGCATTGTTTCGTTGATGTTCGTACGACGGTATCACTAATTGCATGATCAATCAATGTTACAGAGAATTGCTTCGGATGGAGTTCATAGGAGATATTACTGAATCCCATGAAGCGACAAAGCATGTCGAGGACTTATAGTTATTTGTAAATGAGAAGATCAAGCAGTTGAATTATGCTGAAGAGATGTTAAAACAACTTTTTTCTTTTGGTGCTGTGTCCAGACTGAGTTTTGTTTTTATATTTTAATAAATGAAGTGGTTATTTTGTTCTGATTTTTATTTTCACATTATGTCTCCTATCCAGTCACCAATGGCCCTGTTAATATAAATTCCCTGAAGGTCGGTCCCGTAATAGCAAATCGGCCCTGCGAACAGTCCACCCTTTGGGACTCTCGCTCGGCCTACTGAGCAACCCCGAAGAAATAAATAAATCAATAAATATATTCAATCAATATACAAATAAATAAATAACTGCATAAATAAATAAATAAATAAATAAATAAATCAATAAATAAATAAATACATAAAATAAATCAAATAAATGAATGAATGAATGATTGATTGATTGAATGTTTAAATAAATAAATAAATCAATAAATCAAAAAGTAAATTAGTAAGTAAATACATAAGAAAATCAGGAAGGAAATAAA
>NC_090278.1:41275175-41277675 GCF_040414725.1 Anabrus simplex | reverse complement strand
AAATAAATACATAAATCAAGGTATGAATGAATAAATAAATAAATCAATAAATAAAAAATATATAATCAAGAAATAAATGAATAAATAAATAAATAAGTAAGTAAGTAAGTAAATAAGTAAATTAATAAATGAATAAATAAAGATATATATAAGTAATTAAGTAAATAAATAAGTAAGTATATTAATAAATTAATGAATAAATATATAAGTAAGTAAGTAAGGATGCAAGCAAGTATGTAAGTAAGTAAATAAGTAAGTAAGGAAGTAAGGATGTAAGTAAGTAAATAAGTAAGTAAGTAAGTAAGTAAGTAAGTAAGTAAGTTAATGAATAAATACACAAATAAATATTTTAATGAATAAATAAATAACTAATAAATAACTAAATAAATAAATAAATAAATAAATAAATAAATAAATAAATCAATAAATAAACAAATAAATAAATAAATAAATAAATAAATAACTAAATAAATAAATAAATAAATAAATAAATAAATAAATAACTAAATAAGGAAATCAATAAAGAAATAAGTAAATAAATAAATAAATAAATAAATAAATAAATAAATAAATAAATAAATAAATAAATAAATAAATAAATAAGTCACGAAATGAATAAATAAATAAATCAATACATAAATAAAGGTATGAATGAATAAATAAGTAAATAAATAAATACATAAATAAAAAATATATAATCAATAAATAAATGAATAAATAAGTAAGTAAGTAAGTAAATAAGTAAATTAATAAATGAATAAATAAAGATATATATAAGTAATTAAGTAAATAAATAAGTAAGTATATAAATAAATTAATGAATAAATATATAAGTAAGTAACTAAGGAAGCAAGTAAGTATGTAAGTAAGTAAGTAAGGAAGGAAGGAAGTAAGGATGTAAGTAAGTAAGTAAGTAAGTAAGTAAGTAAGTAAGTAAGTAAGTAAGTAAGTAAGTAAGTTAATAAATCAATACACAAATAAATATTTCAATGAATAAATAAATAAATAACTAATGAATAAATAAATAAATAAATAAATAAATAAATAAATAAATAAATAAATAAATAAATAAATAAGGAAATAAATAAAGAAATAAGTAAATAAATAAATAATTAAATAAATAAAAAAATAAATAAATAAATAAATAAATAAACATATAAATAAATAAGTAAATCACGAAATGAATAAATAATTAAATAAATAAATACATAAATAAAGGTATGAATGAATAAATAAAGAAATAAATAAATTAATAAAAAATGTATAATCAAGAAATAAATGAATAAATAAGTAAGTAAGTAAGTAAATAAGTAAATTAATAAATGAATAAATAAAGATATATATAAGTAATTAAGTAAATAAATAAGTATATAAATAAATTAATGAATAAATATATAAGTAAGTAAGTAAGGAAGCAAGTAAGTATGTAAGTAAGTAAGTAAGTAAGTAAGGAAGTAAGGATGTAAGTAAGTAAGTAAGTAAGTAAGTAAGTATGTTAATAAATAAATACACAAATAAATATTTCAATGAATAAATAAATAAATAACTAATGAATAAATAAATAAATAAATAAATAAATAAATAAATAAATAAATAAATAAATAAATATGTAACAAGTAAGCAAGTAAGTAAGTAAAAAAGTAAGTCAAAAACTAAGTAAGTAAGTAAGTAAGTAAGTAAGTAAGTATGTAAGTAAGTAAGTAAGTAAGTAAATAAGTAAATGAATGATTGAATAACTAAATAAATATGTAAATAAATGGATGAATAAATACCTAAATAAATAAATAAATAAATAAGTATGTAAGTAGGTAAGGAAGTAAGTAAGTAAGTAAGTAAGTAAGTAAATGAATGAATGAATGAATGAATGAATGAATGAATAAAGAACTAAAGAAAGAAGTAAAGAAATAAATCAATAAATAAAAAAGTAAATAAATACATAAACGAATAAATAAATAAATAAATAAATAAATAAATAAATAAATAAATAAATCAATAAATACATAAATAAGTAAATAATTAAATAAATAATAAATATAGCAGTAAGTAAGTAAGTATGTAAATGAATGAATGAATAAATAAATAAAAAGAATAAGTAAATAAAGAAGTAAATATGTAAATAAATAATCAATAAATAAAAAACTTAATCAGTAAGTAATGAAATAAATAAACAATTAAATAAATCATTCAATAAATAAATAAATAAATAAATAAATAAATAAATAAATAAATAAATAAATAAAGAAATAACTAAATAAAAAATAAAAAAATAAAAGGTAGATAAATAAATAAATAAATACATCATTAAATACATAAGTTAATATATAAATTTATAAATAAATAAGTAAATCAATAAATGAATAAATAATTAAATAAATAAACATAAATAAACGAATGATGAATGAATAAATAAATAAATAAATCAATAAATAAATAAAAAATAAAGAAATAAATTAATAATTAAGTAAGTAAGTAAGTAAGTAAGTAAGTAAGTAATTGAGTA
>NC_090278.1:41197675-41222675 GCF_040414725.1 Anabrus simplex | reverse complement strand
TTGCTTGCTTGCTTGCTTGCTTGCTTGCTTGCTTGCTTGCTTGCTTGCTTGCTTGCTTGCTTGCTTGCTTGCTTGCTTGCTTGCTTGCTTGCTTGCTTGCTTGCTTGCTTGCTTGCTTGCTTGCTTGCTTGCTTGCTTGCTTGCTTGCTTGCTTGCTTGCTTGCTTGCTTGCTTGCTTGCTTGCTTGCTTGCTTGCTTGCTTGCTTGCTTGCTTGCTTGCTTGCTTGCTTGCTTGCTTGCTTGCTTGCTTGCTTGCTTGCTTGCTTGCTTGCTTGCTTGCTTGCTTGCTTGCTTGCTTGCTTGCTTGCTTGCTTGCTTGCTTGCTTGCTTGCTTGCTTGCTTGCTTGCTTGCTTGCTTGCTTGCTTGCTTGCTTGCTTGCTTGCTTGCTTGCTTGCTTGCTTGCTTGCTTGCTTGCTTGCTTGCTTGCTTGCTTGCTTGCTTGCTTGCTTGCTTGCTTGCTTGCTTGCTTGCTTGCTTGCTTGCTTGCTTGCTTGCTTGCTTGCTTGCTTGCTTGCTTGCTTGCTTGCTTGCTTGCTTGCTTGCTTGCTTGCTTGCTTGCTTGCTTGCTTGCTTGCTTGCTTGCTTGCTTGCTTGCTTGCTTGCTTGCTTGCTTGCTTGCTTGCTTGCTTGCTTGCTTGCTTGCTTGCTTGCTTGCTTGCTTGCTTGCTTGCTTGCTTGCTTGCTTGCTTGCTTGCTTGCTTGCTTGCTTGCTTGCTTGCTTGCTTGCTTGCTTGCTTGCTTGCTTGCTTGCTTGCTTGCTTGCTTGCTTGCTTGCTTGCTTGCTTGCTTGCTTGCTTGCTTGCTTGCTTGCTTGCTTGCTTGCTTGCTTGCTTGCTTGCTTGCTTGCTTGCTTGCTTGCTTGCTTGCTTGCTTGCTTGCTTGCTTGCTTGCTTGCTTGCTTGCTTGCTTGCTTGCTTGCTTGCTTGCTTGCTTGCTTGCTTGCTTGCTTGCTTGCTTGCTTGCTTGCTTGCTTGCTTGCTTGCTTGCTTGCTTGCTTGCTTGCTTGCTTGCTTGCTTGCTTGCTTGCTTGCTTGCTTGCTTGCTTGCTTGCTTGCTTGCTTGCTTGCTTGCTTGCTTGCTTGCTTGCTTGCTTGCTTGCTTGCTTGCTTGCTTGCTTGCTTGCTTGCTTGCTTGCTTGCTTGCTTGCTTGCTTGCTTGCTTGCTTGCTTGCTTGCTTGCTTGCTTGCTTGCTTGCTTGCTTGCTTGCTTGCTTGCTTGCTTGCTTGCTTGCTTGCTTGCTTGCTTGCTTGCTTGCTTGCTTGCTTGCTTGCTTGCTTGCTTGCTTGCTTGCTTGCTTGCTTGCTTGCTTGCTTGCTTGCTTGCTTGCTTGCTTGCTTGCTTGCTTGCTTGCTTGCTTGCTTGCTTGCTTGCTTGCTTGCTTGCTTGCTTGCTTGCTTGCTTGCTTGCTTGCTTGCTTGCTTGCTTGCTTGCTTGCTTGCTTGCTTGCTTGCTTGCTTGCTTGCTTGCTTGCTTGCTTGCTTGCTTGCTTGCTTGCTTGCTTGCTTGCTTGCTTGCTTGCTTGCTTGCTTGCTTGCTTGCTTGCTTGCTTGCTTGCTTGCTTGCTTGCTTGCTTGCTTGCTTGCTTGCTTGCTTGCTTGCTTGCTTGCTTGCTTGCTTGCTTGCTTGCTTGCTTGCTTGCTTGCTTGCTTGCTTGCTTGCTTGCTTGCTTGCTTGCTTGCTTGCTTGCTTGCTTGCTTGCTTGCTTGCTTGCTTGCTTGCTTGCTTGCTTGCTTGCTTGCTTGCTTGCTTGCTTGCTTGCTTGCTTGCTTGCTTGCTTGCTTGCTTGCTTGCTTGCTTGCTTGCTTGCTTGCTTGCTTGCTTGCTTGCTTGCTTGCTTGCTTGCTTGCTTGCTTGCTTGCTTGCTTGCTTGCTTGCTTGCTTGCTTGCTTGCTTGCTTGCTTGCTTGCTTGCTTGCTTGCTTGCTTGCTTGCTTGCTTGCTTGCTTGCTTGCTTGCTTGCTTGCTTGCTTGCTTGCTTGCTTGCTTGCTTGCTTGCTTGCTTGCTTGCTTGCTTGCTTGCTTGCTTGCTTGCTTGCTTGCTTGCTTGCTTGCTTGCTTGCTTGCTTGCTTGCTTGCTTGCTTGCTTGCTTGCTTGCTTGCTTGCTTGCTTGCTTGCTTGCTTGCTTGCTTGCTTGCTTGCTTGCTTGCTTGCTTGCTTGCTTGCTTGCTTGCTTGCTTGCTTGCTTGCTTGCTTGCTTGCTTGCTTGCTTGCTTGCTTGCTTGCTTGCTTGCTTGCTTGCTTGCTTGCTTGCTTGCTTGCTTGCTTGCTTGCTTGCTTGCTTGCTTGCTTGCTTGCTTGCTTGCTTGCTTGCTTGCTTGCTTGCTTGCTTGCTTGCTTGCTTGCTTGCTTGCTTGCTTGCTTGCTTGCTTGCTTGCTTGCTTGCTTGCTTGCTTGCTTGCTTGCTTGCTTGCTTGCTTGCTTGCTTGCTTGCTTGCTTGCTTGCTTGCTTGCTTGCTTGCTTGCTTGCTTGCTTGCTTGCTTGCTTGCTTGCTTGCTTGCTTGCTTGCTTGCTTGCTTGCTTGCTTGCTTGCTTGCTTGCTTGCTTGCTTGCTTGCTTGCTTGCTTGCTTGCTTGCTTGCTTGCTTGCTTGCTTGCTTGCTTGCTTGCTTGCTTGCTTGCTTGCTTGCTTGCTTGCTTGCTTGCTTGCTTGCTTGCTTGCTTGCTTGCTTGCTTGCTTGCTTGCTTGCTTGCTTGCTTGCTTGCTTGCTTGCTTGCTTGCTTGCTTGCTTGCTTGCTTGCTTGCTTGCTTGCTTGCTTGCTTGCTTGCTTGCTTGCTTGCTTGCTTGCTTGCTTGCTTGCTTGCTTGCTTGCTTGCTTGCTTGCTTGCTTGCTTGCTTGCTTGCTTGCTTGCTTGCTTGCTTGCTTGCTTGCTTGCTTGCTTGCTTGCTTGCTTGCTTGCTTGCTTGCTTGCTTGCTTGCTTGCTTGCTTGCTTGCTTGCTTGCTTGCTTGCTTGCTTGCTTGCTTGCTTGCTTGCTTGCTTGCTTGCTTGCTTGCTTGCTTGCTTGCTTGCTTGCTTGCTTGCT
Source organism: Anabrus simplex (assembly GCF_040414725.1). Lineage (NCBI taxonomy): Eukaryota > Metazoa > Arthropoda > Insecta > Orthoptera > Tettigoniidae > Anabrus > Anabrus simplex. Next base: position 41,219,650 of record NC_090278.1, on the reverse strand, counting down.
TGCTTGCTTGCTTGCTTGCTTGCTTGCTTGCTTGCTTGCTTGCTTGCTTGCTTGCTTGCTTGCTTGCTTGCTTGCTTGCTTGCTTGCTTGCTTGCTTGCTTGCTTGCTTGCTTGCTTGCTTGCTTGCTTGCTTGCTTGCTTGCTTGCTTGCTTGCTTGCTTGCTTGCTTGCTTGCTTGCTTGCTTGCTTGCTTGCTTGCTTGCTTGCTTGCTTGCTTGCTTGCTTGCTTGCTTGCTTGCTTGCTTGCTTGCTTGCTTGCTTGCTTGCTTGCTTGCTTGCTTGCTTGCTTGCTTGCTTGCTTGCTTGCTTGCTTGCTTGCTTGCTTGCTTGCTTGCTTGCTTGCTTGCTTGCTTGCTTGCTTGCTTGCTTGCTTGCTTGCTTGCTTGCTTGCTTGCTTGCTTGCTTGCTTGCTTGCTTGCTTGCTTGCTTGCTTGCTTGCTTGCTTGCTTGCTTGCTTGCTTGCTTGCTTGCTTGCTTGCTTGCTTGCTTGCTTGCTTGCTTGCTTGCTTGCTTGCTTGCTTGCTTGCTTGCTTGCTTGCTTGCTTGCTTGCTTGCTTGCTTGCTTGCTTGCTTGCTTGCTTGCTTGCTTGCTTGCTTGCTTGCTTGCTTGCTTGCTTGCTTGCTTGCTTGCTTGCTTGCTTGCTTGCTTGCTTGCTTGCTTGCTTGCTTGCTTGCTTGCTTGCTTGCTTGCTTGCTTGCTTGCTTGCTTGCTTGCTTGCTTGCTTGCTTGCTTGCTTGCTTGCTTGCTTGCTTGCTTGCTTGCTTGCTTGCTTGCTTGCTTGCTTGCTTGCTTGCTTGCTTGCTTGCTTGCTTGCTTGCTTGCTTGCTTGCTTGCTTGCTTGCTTGCTTGCTTGCTTGCTTGCTTGCTTGCTTGCTTGCTTGCTTGCTTGCTTGCTTGCTTGCTTGCTTGCTTGCTTGCTTGCTTGCTTGCTTGCTTGCTTGCTTGCTTGCTTGCTTGCTTGCTTGCTTGCTTGCTTGCTTGCTTGCTTGCTTGCTTGCTTGCTTGCTTGCTTGCTTGCTTGCTTGCTTGCTTGCTTGCTTGCTTGCTTGCTTGCTTGCTTGCTTGCTTGCTTGCTTGCTTGCTTGCTTGCTTGCTTGCTTGCTTGCTTGCTTGCTTGCTTGCTTGCTTGCTTGCTTGCTTGCTTGCTTGCTTGCTTGCTTGCTTGCTTGCTTGCTTGCTTGCTTGCTTGCTTGCTTGCTTGCTTGCTTGCTTGCTTGCTTGCTTGCTTGCTTGCTTGCTTGCTTGCTTGCTTGCTTGCTTGCTTGCTTGCTTGCTTGCTTGCTTGCTTGCTTGCTTGCTTGCTTGCTTGCTTGCTTGCTTGCTTGCTTGCTTGCTTGCTTGCTTGCTTGCTTGCTTGCTTGCTTGCTTGCTTGCTTGCTTGCTTGCTTGCTTGCTTGCTTGCTTGCTTGCTTGCTTGCTTGCTTGCTTGCTTGCTTGCTTGCTTGCTTGCTTGCTTGCTTGCTTGCTTGCTTGCTTGCTTGCTTGCTTGCTTGCTTGCTTGCTTGCTTGCTTGCTTGCTTGCTTGCTTGCTTGCTTGCTTGCTTGCTTGCTTGCTTGCTTGCTTGCTTGCTTGCTTGCTTGCTTGCTTGCTTGCTTGCTTGCTTGCTTGCTTGCTTGCTTGCTTGCTTGCTTGCTTGCTTGCTTGCTTGCTTGCTTGCTTGCTTGCTTGCTTGCTTGCTTGCTTGCTTGCTTGCTTGCTTGCTTGCTTGCTTGCTTGCTTGCTTGCTTGCTTGCTTGCTTGCTTGCTTGCTTGCTTGCTTGCTTGCTTGCTTGCTTGCTTGCTTGCTTGCTTGCTTGCTTGCTTGCTTGCTTGCTTGCTTGCTTGCTTGCTTGCTTGCTTGCTTGCTTGCTTGCTTGCTTGCTTGCTTGCTTGCTTGCTTGCTTGCTTGCTTGCTTGCTTGCTTGCTTGCTTGCTTGCTTGCTTGCTTGCTTGCTTGCTTGCTTGCTTGCTTGCTTGCTTGCTTGCTTGCTTGCTTGCTTGCTTGCTTGCTTGCTTGCTTGCTTGCTTGCTTGCTTGCTTGCTTGCTTGCTTGCTTGCTTGCTTGCTTGCTTGCTTGCTTGCTTGCTTGCTTGCTTGCTTGCTTGCTTGCTTGCTTGCTTGCTTGCTTGCTTGCTTGCTTGCTTGCTTGCTTGCTTGCTTGCTTGCTTGCTTGCTTGCTTGCTTGCTTGCTTGCTTGCTTGCTTGCTTGCTTGCTTGCTTGCTTGCTTGCTTGCTTGCTTGCTTGCTTGCTTGCTTGCTTGCTTGCTTGCTTGCTTGCTTGCTTGCTTGCTTGCTTGCTTGCTTGCTTGCTTGCTTGCTTGCTTGCTTGCTTGCTTGCTTGCTTGCTTGCTTGCTTGCTTGCTTGCTTGCTTGCTTGCTTGCTTGCTTGCTTGCTTGCTTGCTTGCTTGCTTGCTTGCTTGCTTGCTTGCTTGCTTGCTTGCTTGCTTGCTTGCTTGCTTGCTTGCTTGCTTGCTTGCTTGCTTGCTTGCTTGCTTGCTTGCTTGCTTGCTTGCTTGTGTATTGATTCATTTATTTATTGATTGATTTATTTATTTATTTATTTATTTATTTCTTCTTCTTCTATCGATTTTGGCCAGCTGTGGACCACGTAAATAACTCCTCATGATTTAAACTTTCTTTGGCGCCAGTACTCCTTCATCCTCCTGCTTGCTGCTTCTTTTCTTTCAGCCGTCCATTGTTGTTTCTTCTTGGTCGCTGTTTCTGGCTCTAGGAAACCCTTAAATGTGTGTAACTTGTTTCTGAAGGTGGTTCTATTGTGGATGTCTTGATGTGTGATGTTCATTTCTTGCAAATCCTTCTTCGTGTTAACAAACCATTTTTCATAAGAGCTGCCTTTCCTATTGGGCTTATTGAAGTGGTTAAAGATTTTCTTGGCAAGTCTGTTATCAGGCATTCTTGAAATATGTCCAAAAAATTTAACTCTTCGCTTTCGAATGACATCTGAAATCCTACTGCATGTTTTATATATTTCTTTGTTACTGCGTAATCGATATGTGTCCGTACATTTCTTTGGACCGAGGATTTTTCTTAGAATCTTTCTTTCCTTCTTCTCGATTTCTTCAATGTCTTTCCTGGTTGTTAATCCCAGGCATTCTAAAGCATATAAGCACTCTGGTTGAATTACTGCCTGATAGTGGCATAGTTTTGTCCTAATAGAGATCGCTTTCTTGTTATATGTGTTTTTTGTAAGGTGGAATGCAAGCTCCATTTTTCTGGCTCTCTCGCGGTTTGCTTCTTTATCAAGCCCATTAGGTTGTATAATCTCACCAAGGTATTTGAATTTAACAACTTTATCTATCTTATCATTGTTTGTTGTTACTATGTATCTTGGGGCTTCTTTAATGTTGGTCATGAAATGTGTCTTTTCAAATGATATCTGCAGACCAGTTTTCATTGCTACCTCTTTTAAAGTGTTAACTTGTATTATCGCCGATTCAATATTTTCTGATAACAGTACAAGATCGTCAGCAAATGCTAAGCAGTTGATAGTGATGTTCTCTTTCTTGTATCCTATCCTTATTTGGTCTTTAATGCCTTTTTCTGCGAGTTCTTTTTCCCATTCTTTGATGACTTTATCCAGGACACAATTGAACAGCAGTGGGGATAGGCAATCTCCTTGCCTTACACCTGTCTTGATTTCAAAGGGTTCAGATATCTCTCCCATAAACTTAACCTTTGAATATGTGTTTGTTAAGGTCTCCTTTATTAGTTGTAATGTCTTGTTATCTGTACCCATTTCTCTAAGGATGTTAAACAATGTGCTCCTATCAACTGAATCATATGCTTTTTGAAAGTCAACAAAAACTGCTACATACTTCTTGCCCCTGGCAACTCTGTCCTTCAGTATTGTCTTAAGGTTCCAAATTTGTTCCGCACATGATCGTCCCTTCCGAAATCCTCCCTGGTATTCGCCAATTTTGTGTTCAACTTGTTGTTCTAATCTTGATAGCAATGCCATAGATAGTATCTTGTATGTCTCTTGAAGGAGTGAGATGCCTCTGTAATTGCTGACATCTGTTCTGTCCCCTTTCTTGTGTAGTGGGTGTATTAAGGCTAATTTCCAATCATCAGGAATCTTACAAGTGTTCCAGATTTCTTGCATTAACTGGCATAGGTTCTTGATCATTTGGGGGCTCACATGCTTCCATAGTTCACTCGTTATTGAGTCTTCACCAGCTGCTTTGTTGTTCTTAAGCTTCTTGATTAGATTTGTGATCTCTGTTTCATCTGGTGGTGTGGAGTCTAGGTTCTGTTGAGTATGTTCTGTGGCGAGCTTCTCCTCTGGAACTGGGCAGTTAAGTAGCTGTTTAAAGTATTCTGCTAACAGTTGGCAATTTTCTTCATTGTTTGTTGCGATGGTGCCATCCTCTTTCTTGAAACACAAGCTCGGTGGTTGGTATTTAGAAAGACTCCTCTTAAATGTCTTGTAAAAGTCCCTCGTGTTATTCTTTTGGAAGTTTTGTTCTATTGCAGCCAGTTGTTCTTTCTCAAATTTTCTTTTTTCTCCTCTTATGATTTTTGCTGTTGATTTTCTTTGTTCTTTGAAGCTGTTGTAATCTTCCTCTTTCTTTGATGAGTACCACTTCTTCCATCTTTGTAGTCTGAGTGATATTGCCTGTTCACATCTTTCATTCCACCATGGATGTTTTCGTGTTTTCTTGAGTAACGCTGTTTCTTTGGCTGCTCCTATCATGGTCTGCTGCATTTGCTTCCATTCAGTTGTTTCAATGTTCGTCAGTTCTTGGTACTTGTTGCTGTTCTGTTTCAGCTTTTGAGTGTCGAATCTTAGTACTCTGTTGTTTGTACGTTTCTTCTTGGTGCTGGGAATAAACTTTATCTTGATGATTGTTAAATAGTGATCTGTTTCTATGTTGGCTCCTTTCTTAACTTTAACATTCATGATTTCTTTTTGACTTCTATGGGAGATTGCAACGTGATCAATTTGATATTCTCCTAATAGTTTGTTTGGTGATGCCCACGTCGTTTGTTTCCTAGGAAGCTTCTTGAAATGAGTGGACATCAGTTTCAAATTAAAGTTCCTACAGAACTCTATAAGTCTTTGCCCATTTCTGTTGGTTCTTCTATGAGCTGGGAAATCCCCCACTATTCTCTTGTAGATTTTTTCTCGTCCTACCTGTGCGTTGAAATCCCCAAGTAGTATTTTTACATGATTATCAGGAATTTCTGATGTCACCAATTCTAATTCTTCCCAAAAATCATCTACCTTTTGTGGGTTAGTTCGATTGTCGTCATTAATTGGCGCATGAGCATTAATGAGGGTGTATATTTTCTTTGCACACTTAATGGTTAGTAGTGAGAGCCTTCCATTTGGAGACTGGAAGTCTATAACCGAATTTAGAATCTTTTTATTGATTACAAATGCTGTTCCTAAGTGTGGCATATTCTTCATGATCCTTATGCCAACCTTGCCTTTCAGGATTCTATAGTTGCTTGATTCCATCGCGATGTCATCCATGAATCTTGTTTCTTGAAGTGCCATGATCAGAATATTTTGCTGGTCCATTACGTCTGTAAGTTGTTTAAGTTTTCCTGTTTTTAGGAGTGAATTTATGTTCAGCGTGCCAAAAAAGTGTTTCCGTTTAGGTTTTAATTTTGTTGTATTCAGTCTGGATGTGTCTGATGGCAATGGGTTTCCTAGATGCTCCGACTCATCTATGCATGGTGGTTTGGGCTCTCCAGAATCCGATGGCCCAAATGCACTGCTTGTAGCAGTGGTGGATTTCCTCTTGAGGCTGCCACCTGGAGTAGTTTCCGTAAGAAATGTTTCCATCATGCGAGTTAATGGGAGTTGTTGGGGGAGCCGACCGGGGTCAGCTCATGATACCACTAAAGTTGTAAGCCTTAGGGTTGCTCCTTTCCAGCAGATGTATCTGGATTGTAGCTCAACTGTCGGGGATAGATTATTCTTCACCTTCAACACCATTGAGGTTATTGAGGGTATTCTATTTCTGTGAAAGCTGTTGATCGCCTTCTTCGTCTGTAACCCAGACAGGGGCCCTTACAGGGTGCTATCATCCGGAGCCAGATGAACCCTGGTTTTTTTACGAGGTGTTACTCCTCCCCCTCCTCCTTCCTCATCACTTGCGAGATGAAGCCCCGGGCTTGGGACCGGCACTGGCGGAGTTTATTTATTTATTTATTGATTTATATATTTATTTATTTATTTATTCATTCATTCCTTCATTCATTCCTTTATTTATTTATGTATTTATTTATTTAATTATTTATTCATTTATTGATTTACTTATTGATTTATATATTTATTATTTATATATTTATTTATTTATTTATTTATTTATTTATTTATTTATTTATTTATTTATTTATTTATTGAATGATTTATTTAATTGTTTATTTATTTCATTACTTACTGATTAATTTTTTATTTATTGATTATGTATTTACATATTTACTTCTTTATTTACTTATTCGTTTTATTTATTTATTCATTTATTTTATAATTTATTTCATTATTGATATATTTATTTATTTATTCATTCGTTTATTGATTTATTTATTTTGTTACGTATTATTTATTTATTTTCATTTATTTATTTATTTATTTATTTATTTATTTATTTATTTATTTATTTATTTATTTATTTACTTACTTATTTATTTATTTATTTATTTATTTATTTATTTATTTATTTACTTATTTATTTATTCATTCATTCATTCATTCATTTACATACTTACTTACTTACTGATATATTTGTATATTTATTTATTTAATTATTTACTTATTTATTTATTTATTTATTTATTTATTTATTTATTTATTTATTTATTTATTTATTTATTTATTTATGCATTTATTTATTTATTTATTTATTTATTTATTTATTTATTTATTTATTCGTTTATGTATTTACTTACTTTTTTATTTATTGATTTATTTATTGATTTATTTCTTTATTTCTTTATTCATTCATTCATTCATTCATTCATTTACTTACTTACTTACTTCCTTACTTACTTACATACTTATTTATTTATTTATTTAGGTATTTATTCATCCATTTATTTACATATTTATTTAGTTATTCATTCATTTACTTACTTACTTACTTACTTACTTACTTACTTACTTACTTACTTACTTACTTACTTACTTACTTACTTACTTACTTACGTACTTACTTTCTGACTTACTGACTGACTGACTGATTGCCTGACTTACTTACGTAGTTACTTACATACTTACTTACTTACTTACTTATTCATTTATTTATTAATTTATTAATTTACTTACTTACTTACTTTGTACTTACTTACTTACTTATCTATATATTCATTTATTAATTTATTAATTACTTACTTACTTATCTATATATTCGTTTATTAATTTATTAACTTACTTACCTACTTACTTACTTATTTATGTAATTTTTTATTTATTTATTTACTTATGTAGTTATTTATTTATTTATTTATTTATTACTTATTTATTTCTTTATTTATTTTTTTTATTTTTTATTTATTCATTCAATTCTTCGTTTATTTATTTATGTATTCATTTATTTAATTATTTATTAATTTATTGATTTACTTATTTATATATTGATTATTTATTTATTCATTTATTTATTTATTTATTGCATGATTTATTTGATTGTTTATTTATTTCATTACTTACTAATTTCTTTTTTAGTTATTCATTATTCATTTACATATTTACTTATTTACTTACTTGTTCCTTTTATTGATTTATTTATATATTGATTTATTGATTTATTTATTTATTTATTATATATATTTCTTTATTTATTCATTCGTTTATTGATCTATTTATTTTGTTACTTATTATTTATTTATTTATATATTTATTTATTTATTTATTGATTTACATAGTTAATTTATTTACTTATTTATTTATTCATTCATTCATTCATTCATTCATTCATTCATTCATTCATTCATTCATTCATTCATACACTTACTTACTTACTGACAGATTTATCTATTTATTTATTTATTTGTTTATTTATTTATTTATTTATTTAGGTATTTATTTATTTATGTATTTATTTATTTATGTATTTATTTATTTATGTATTTATTTATTTATTTATTTACTTATTTATTGATTTATTTATTTATTTATTTATTTATTTATTTATTTATTTATTTATTTATTTATTCATTTATGTACTTACTTATTTCTTTATTTATTCGTTTATGTATTTATTTACTTTTTATTTATTTCTTTATTTATTTCTTTATTTATTTATTTATTTATTTATTTATTAGTTATTTATTTATTCATTTATATATTTATTTGTGTAATAATTTATTTACCTACTTACTTAATTACTTCCTTACTTACTTACTTTCTTACTTACTTACTTAGTTATTAATTTATTAATTATTTATTTCTTAATTTTTTATTTTTTTATTTTTTATTCATTTATTCTCTCATTCATACATTCGTTTATTGATTTATTTAATGATTTCAGTAATTATTTCATTATTGATTTATTTAATTACTTATTAATTTATTTATTTATGCATTTATTTATTTATTTACTTATTTATTTACTTAATTATTATTTAGTTATGTATTTATTTATTAATTTATTTAGTTATTGATTTATTTACTTATTTATTTATTTATTTATTTATTGATTTATTTATTTATTTATTTAATAATTATTTTATTTATTCATTCAATCATTCATTCATTTTTTTAATTATTTTATTTATTTATTTTATTTACTTATTGATTTATTCATTCATTCATTCATTCATTCATTCATTTAATCATTTATTTATTTACTTATGTTTTTATAATTAATTATTGATTGATTGATTGATTGATTGATTGATTGATTGATTGATTGATTGATTGATTGATTTATTCATTGACTCATTTATTTATTTATTTATTTCTATTTATTCATTCATTTATGCATTATTTCATTTATTCTATTAATTTATTTATTTACTTATTTCTGATTTATTTGTTATTCATTCATTCTTTCATTCATTTATTTACTTATGTATTTATTGAATTATTAATTTATGAGGTTATTTATTGATTGATATATTTATTATGTATTAATTTATTTATTGATATATTGAATTATATATGTATTTATTTATTTATTTATTTATTTATGTTTTTATTTATTTATTTATTTATTTATTTATTTATTTATTTATTTATTTATTTATTTATTTATGTATTTATTTATTTATTTATTTATATTTATTTACTTGTTTATTTCAATTTATTTATTTATTTATTTATTTATTTATTTATTTATTTATTTATTTATTTATTTATTTATTTATTTATTAATAATTTATTTAGTTATTTATTTCCCGAAGGTCGCTCAGTCGGCGGAGCGAGCGTCCCAAAAGGGTGGACTGTTCGCAGGGCCGATTTGCTATTACGGGACGGACCTTCAGGAAATTTCTATTAACAGGGCCATTGGTCACTGGATAGGAGACATAATGCAAAAATAAAAATCAGAACAAAATAACCACTTCATTTATTAAAATATAAAAACAAAACTCAGTCTGGACACAGCACCAAAAGAAAAAAAGTTGTTTTAACATCTCTTCAGCATAATTCAACTGCTTGATCTTCTGATTTACAAATAACTATAAGTCCTTGACATGCTTTGTCGCTTCATGGGATTCAGTAATATCTCCAATGAACTCCATCCGAAGCAATTCTCTGTAACATTGATTGATCATGCAATTAGTGATACCGTTGTACTAACATCAACGAAACAATGCCAAATTGAACAGGAAAATAACTATTTCGCGTTACTGTTTTAATCTTCACAAATTCACATAAAATATTTATTACTTTAACACATCTGCGACAAATTATCTATTTAAACTGTGTTGGCATACTTGGAGCAAATTCTCTCGGGAGATTACTTCGACATTTCTGAAAATACTTCCTAACGCTTTTTTTCCACACCATTGAGAGCTTCTTTACAACTTCATTCATTCATACATTCATTCATTCATTCATTCATTCATTCATTCATTCATTCATTCATAGAGTATTTATTTATTTAAATATTTATTTATTTATTTACTTATTTATTGAGTTACTGATTTATTTATTCAGTCATTAATGAATGTCTTGATTTACTTATTTATTCATTCATTCATTCAAACATTCAGTCAATTCTTTATTTATTTATTTATTTATTTATTCATTCATTCATTCAATTATTTATTTATTTATTCATTTCTTTATTAATTAATTGATTTATTTATTTATGTATTTCTTTATTTATTCATTTATGAATTTATTTATATATCTGTTTATAACTTATTTAATTATTGATTTATTCATTTATATATTTCTTCTTTCTTTCATTCTATCATTGATATATTTATTTAATATTTCTTTATTTAGTTGTTTATTTATTTATCCATTTATTTATTTATTTATTTATTTATTTATTTATTTATTTGTGTATTCATTTATTTATTTATTTCTTCATTAATTAATTCATTCATTTGTGTATTTCTTTATTTATTGATTTATTCATTTTTCATTTATTCATTCATTCATTCATACACTCATACATTCATTCATTCTTTCATTCATACCTTCATTAAATCATTAATTTATTTAATGATTCATTCATTCATTATTTGTTTATTGATTCATTCATTCATTCATTCATTCATCATTCATTCATTCATTCATTCACTCATTCATTCATCGATTCATTCATTCATTCATTGATTCATGAAATGATTTATATATTTCCTTAAACATTATTTCATTCATTCATTCATTCATTCTTTCATTTATTCAATGATTTATTTATTCAGTTATTCATTTGTCCATTGATTTATATTTTAATTATTTATATCTATATTGATTATTGATTTATTTATTCATTCATTCATTGCTACATTCATGCATTCATTTATTGATTTATATATGTATTTGTGTATTGCTTTACTTATTTATTTGTTTCATTATTTCTTTATTGATTTCTTTATTGATTCATTCATTTATTCATTCGTTTATTCATTCATTTATTCATTTATTTACTTATTTATGTATCTATTGATTTATTTACTTCTTTACTTATTTATGTATTTATTTATTTATTGATTTACTTATTACGTATTTATTTCTTTTTTCTTTTTATTTATTTATTTCTTTATGTATGTATTTATTTATTTATTTATTCTTTCATTCATTCATACATTCATTCATTCATTCATACTTTATTTATTTATTTATTCATTTATTTATTTATTTATTTATTTATTTATTTATTTATTTATTTATTTATTAATTAATTTATTTATTTATTTGTTCATCTATTGATTCATTCATTCATTCATTTCTTTATTTTTTATTTATCTATTTACTTACTTATTTATTTATTTATTTATTTATTTATTTATTTATTTATTTATTTATTTATTTATTTATTTATTTGTTCATCTATTGATTCATACATTCATTCATTCATTTCTTTATTTTTTATTTATCTATTCTCTTATTTACTTACTTATTTACTTATTTATTGAGTTATTTATTTATTTATTTATTTATATTACATATTTATTTCTTTGTTTATTCATTAATTAATTAATTGATTTATCGATACACTTATATATGCATTCCTTCATTCATTCATTCATACATTCATTATTTATTTATTTATTTATTTATTTATTTATTTATTTATTTATTTATTTATTTATTTATGTATTTATTTTTTGATTTATTTATTTATTTATTTATTTATTTATTTATTTATTGATGTATTGGTGTATTCATTTATGTTTTTATTTATTTACTTATTTATTCATTGATGTATTTACATATTTACTTACTTAATAATTTATTGATGTATAGATGTTTTTATTTTTGATATACTTTTTTATTCATTTATGTGTTTATTTATTATTTATTTCATTCATTTATGTATTCATTCATGTATTTATTCATCATTCATTCAAACCTGTTTTTATTTATTTATTTATTTATTTAGTTATTTATTTATTTATTTATTTATTTATTTATTCATTCATTTATTTATTGATTCATTTATTTGTTATTCATTCATTCAATCATTAGTTTATTTACTTTGTTATTGATTTATTCATTCGTTCATTCATTGATTCATGCATTAATTCATTCATTCATTCATTCATTCATTCATTCATTCATCCATTATTTATTTATTTATTTCGTTATTGATTTATTGATTTATTTATTTATTGCATTATTTATTTATTTCTGTATTTATTCATTCATTTATTTATTTATTTATTTATTTACTTATTTATTTACTTTTGATGTACTGATTTATTTATTCATGTATTTATTTATACATTTATTTATTTATTTATAGATAGATTTATTTATTTAGTTATTTATTTGTTTATGTATTTATTCATTCATTCAATTATTTATGTATTTATTTATCTACTTATTTATTTATTTATTGATATACTTATTTATTTATTCATTTCTTTATTTACTTTTTATTTATTTATTTCTTTGCTTGTCTGTTTATCATTTCTTTAATTATTGATTTCTTCATTTATTTATTTATTTATTGATTTATTGCTTTATTTTTTATTTCTTTATTTATTTATGGATTTATTTATTATTTATTTAATTATGATTTATTTTTAATTGATTTCTTTACTTATTTATTTCATTATTTACTTATTGATTCATTTATTTATTTATTTATTTGTTTATTGATTTATTGATTCACTTATGTATTTATTTATTTATCTATTTCTCTACTTATTTATTTATTGATTTATTTATTTATTTATTGATTTATTTCTATATTTACTTATTTATTTATGTATTTATTTATTTATTTACTAATTTCTTGATTTATTTATTTATTTATTTGTTAATCCATTGTTTCACACATTCATTGATTGATTCATTCATATCTTTATTTTTCCATTTATCTATTTACTTATTTATTTACTTACATATTTACTTATTTATTGATTGATTTATTGAGTTATTTATTTCTTGATTCATGCATTCTTTCATTATTGATTTATTTATTTCTTTATTCAGTCATTTATGTATTCATTCATTTATTTATTCAATCATTCATTCAATCTAACCTGTATTTATTTATTTATTTATTTATTTATTTATTTATTTATTTATTTATTTATTTATTTATTTATTTATTTATTTACTAAATTATTTAGTTATTTCTTTATTTATTTATTTATTTATTGTTTTATTTATTTTTGAATTTTATTTATACATTTATTTCGTTATTTATTTCTTTATTTATTTATTTATTTACTTATTTATTTATTTATTTATGTATTTATTTATTTATGTATTTATTTATTTATTTATTTCTTGATCCATTGATTCATACATTCATTGATACATTCATTCATTTCTTTATTTTTTATTTATCTATTTACTTATTTATTTACGTAGTTTATTACGTATTTATTTATTTATTTATTTATTTAATTATTTATTTAGTTATTATATATTTATTTCCTGATTTATTCATTAATGAATTTATTTTCTTACTTACTTACATTTTTTTTATTCAATTATTTCTTTATTGATTTATTGATTTATTCATGCATTCATGCATTATTCATTTATTTATTTATTGATTTAATTATATATATATTTACATATTTATTTATTTGTTTATTAATTAATTAATTGCTTTATTGATTTATTTATTTATTTATTTATTTATTCCTTCCTTCATTCATACATTCATTATTTATTTAGTTATTTATTTCTTTATATATTTATTGATGTATTTCTTTGTGTATTTATTTATTTATTTATTTACTTATTTATTCATTGATGTATTTATTTACGTATTTATTTATTTATTTATTTATTTATTGATATATTTCTTTATATATCTATTGATTTATTTATTATTCATCTATTGATTTATTTATTTATTGATTTATTTATTTATTTATTTATTTATTCAACATTCCTTCATTCAGTATTTATTTCTTTCTTTATTTATTTAATTATTTATAGATTTACTGATTTATCTATTCATTCATTCATACATCTCTCACTCCTTCATTCATTGATTTATTTATTTATTTATTCATTCATTCATTCATTCATTCAAACATCCAGTCAAATACTGATTTCCTTATTAATTTATTTATTCACTTTTTATTCATTTCTTAATTCAATAATTTATGTATTTATTTATTTATTTATGTATCTATTTATTTAATTGTTTGTTTAGAATTTATTTAATTATTGTTTTTTCATTTATTTATTTCTTTATGATTCAATGATTTATTTATTTACTTATTTATTTATTTAATTATTTATTTATTTATACATTATTTATTTATTTATTTATTTATTTATTTATTTATTGATGTATTTGTGTATTCATTCATTTTCTTAATTATTTATTTATGCATTGATGTATTTATTTACATATTATTTACTTATTTAATTATTTATGTATTGATTTAGTTATTAGTGATTTACTTATTGATTCATTTATTATATATATTTATTTATTTATTGATTTATATATTTATTTATTTGTTTATGAATGAATTAATTAATTGATTGATTTATCGATTTACTTATATATGCATTCCTTCAATCATTCATTCATACAATCATTATTTATTATTTAGTTATTGATTTATTTATTGATTTATTTATTGATTTATTTATTTATTTACTTATTTATTCATTCATTCAATCATTTGTTTTTTATTTATTTATTTAGTTATTGATTTGTTCATTCGTTCATTCATTGATCCATACATTCATTCATTTATTCATTCATTCATTCATTCTTTCATTATTGATTTAATTATTTATTTATATATTTATTTACTGATTTATTTCTTCATTTATTTGTTGATTTATTTATTTATTACTTATTTATTTATGTATTTATTTATTTATTTATTTATTTATTTATTTATGTATTTATTGATTTATTTATTCGTTCATTCATTCAAACATTCAGTCAATTATTCATTGATTTATTGATTTATTTATTTATTTATTCTTCTTTCATTTACTTATTTAGTCATTTATGAATTCATTCATTCATCCATTTCTTTTCTTACTTATGTATTTACATCTTGACATTTTTATGTATTTATGTATTTACTTATTTACTTATTGACTGATTGATTTTTTCTTTATGTATTTTCTTATTTATTTATTTATTTTATTTATTCATTCGTTCATTCATTCATTCATTCAATCATTTATTTATTTATTTATTTATTTATTTATTTATTTATTTATTTATGTATTTATATATTTATTGATTTATTTATTTCTTTATTTATTTATTTATTTATTCATTCATTCATACATTTATTTATTTAATTCTTCATTAATTCATTCATTTATGTATTTGTTTACTTATTTACTTACTAATTGATTTCCTTATGATTTATTTATTTATTTGTTTACTTATTTATTTATTTATTTATGATATATTGATTTACTTATTTATTCATTTATGAATTTATTTACTTACTTACTTACATTTTTATTTCTTCAATTATTTCTTTATTGATTTATTCATGCATTCATGCATTTTTCATTTATTTATTTATTTAGTTTTGTATTTATTTATTTATTTATTCATTTATTCATTGATTCATACATTCATTGATTGATTGATTGATTCATTCATTCATTTACTTATTTCTTTATTTATATTTTTATTGATTTATTTATTTATTTATTTATTTATTTATTTATTTATTGATTTATTTATTTATTTATTTATTTATTTATTTATTTCCCCGGTATCGCTCAGTCGGCGGAGCGAGAGTCCCAAAAGGGTGGACTGTTCGCAAGGCCGATTTGCTATTACGGGACTGACCTTCAAGAAATTTCTATTTACAAGGCCATTGGTGACTGGATAGGAGATATAATGTGAAAATAAAAATCAGAACAAAATAACCACTTCATTTATTAAAATATAAAAACAAAACTCAGTCTGGACACAGCACCAAGAGAAAAAAGTTGTTTTAACATCTCTTCAGCATAATTCAACTGCTTGATCTTCTGATTTACAAATAACTATAAGTCCTTGACATGCTTTGTCGCTTCATGGGATTCAGTAATATCTCCAATGAACTCCATCCGAAACAATTCTCTGTAACATTGATTGATCATGCAATTAGTGATACCGTCGTACTAACATCAACGAAACAATGCCACATTGAAAATAACTATTTCTCATTACTGTTTTAATCTTCACAAATTCACATGAAATATTTATTACTTTAACACATCTGCGACAAATTATCTATTTAAACTGTGTTGGCATACTTGGAGCAAATTCTCTCGAGAGATTACTTCAACATTTCTGAAAAATACTTCCTAACGCTTTTTTTCCACACCATTGAGAGTTTCTTTACAACTTCATTCATTCATTCATTCATTCATTCATTCATAGAGTATTTATTTATTTAAATATTTATTTATTTATTTATTTATTTATTTACTTATTTATTGAGTTACTGATTTATTTATTCAGTCATTAATTGATGTATTGATTTACTTATTTAATCATTCATTCATTCAAACAATCAGTCAATTATTTATTTATTTAATTATTTATTCATTCATTCATTTATTTATTAATTCATTAATTTATTTATTTATGTATTTCTTTATTTATTTATTTATGAATTTATTTATATATTTGTTTATAACTTATTTAATTATTGATTTATTCATTTATTTATTTCTTCTTTCTTTCATTCTTTCATTTATATATTTATTTAATATTTATTTATTTAGTTGTTTATTTATTTATCCGTTTATTTATTTATTTATTTATTGATTTGTGTATTTATTTATTTGTTTATTCATTAATTCATTCATTCATTCATTTGTGTATTTCTTTATTTATAGAGATATTCATTTTTCATTTATTCATTCATTCATTCATACACTCATACATTCATTCAATCATTCATTCATACCTTCATTAAACATTAATTTATTGAATTATTCATTCATTCATTATTTGTTTGTTGATTCATTCATTCATTCATCGATTCATTTATTCATTCATTCATTCATTGATTCATGAAATGATTAATAAATTTATTTATACATTAATTCATTCATTCATTCATTTATTCATTGATTTATTTATTCAGTTATTCATTTGTCCATTGATTTATATTTTAATCATTTATATCTATATTGATTATTGATTTATTTATTTATTCTTCATTCATTCAGTGCTACATTCATGCATTCATTTAATGATTTATATATGTATTTGTGTATTGCTTTACTTATTTATTTGTTTCTTTATTTATTTATTGATTTCCTTATTGATTCATTCATTTATTCATTCGTTTATTTATTCATTCATTCATTTATTCATCTATTTACTTATTTATATATCTATTGATTTATTTACTTCTTTACTTATTTATGTATTTCTTTATTTACTTATTTACGTATTTTTTTATTTTTTATCTTTTGATTTATTTATTTATGTATTTTTTTCCTTCATTCATTCATACATTCATTCATTCATTCTTACTTTATTTATTTACTTATTTATTTATTTATTTATTTATTTATTTATTTATTTATTATTTATTCATCTATTGATTCATACATTCATTCATTCATTCATTCATTTCTTTATTTTTTATTTATCTACTTACTTACTTATTTACTTATTTATTGAGTTATTTATTGATTTATATTTTTATTTATTTATTTCTTTATTTATTTATTTATTTAGTCATTTATTTGTTCATCTATTGATTCATACATTCATTCATTCATTCATTTCTTTATTTTTTATTTATTTATTTACTTATTTACTTATTTACTTACTTATTTATTGAGTTGTTTATTTATTTATTTATTTATTTATTTATTTATTTATTTATTTATTTATTTATTTATATATTTATTTATTTCTTCTTTTGTTTATGAATTAATTAATTAATTTATCGATATACTTATATATGCATTCCTTCATTCATTCATTCATACAATCATTAGTTATTTATTTAGTTATTGATTGATTTATTTCTTTATTTATTTACTTATTTATTCATTCATTCAATCATTTGTTTGTTTATTTATTTATTTATGCATTTATTTATTTATTTATTTATTTAGTTATTGATTTATTCATTCGTTCATGCATTGATCCATTCATTCATTCATTCTTTCATTATTGATTTAATTATTTATTTATTGACGTATTTATTATTTATTTACTTATTTATTTACTGATTTACAGATTTCTTTATTCATTTTCATTTATTTATTTATTTATTGATTTATGATTTGTATATGTATTTATTCGTTTATTCATTCAAACATTCAGTCAATTATTCATTGATTTATTTATTTATAGATTTACTTATTCATTCATTCATTCATTCATTCATTCATTCAATCAATTATTTATGCATTTATTTATTTATTTATTTATCCACTTAGTTATTTATTTATTTATTGATATACTTATTTATTTATTTATTTATTTATTGATTTATTTATTGATTTATTGATTGAGTTATTTATTGATTTATTGACTTCTGTATTTATTTATTTATACACTTATTTATTTATTGATTTATTTATCTATTTATTTACCTTTTCATTTATTTACTTTTTATTTATTTATTTATTTATTTAGTTCTTTATTTATTTATTTATTTGTTAATCCACTGATTCATACGTTCATTGATTCATTCATTCATTTCTTTATTTTTTATTTATCTATGTACTTATTTATTTACTTTCTTATTTATTGATTGATTTATTTCTTGATTCATTCATTCATTATTGATTTACTTATTTCTTTATTCAGTCATTTATGTATTCATTCATTTATTTATGCAATCATTCAGTCAATCAAACCTGTATTTATTTTTTAATTTATTTATTTATTTACTTATTTATTTATTTATTTAGTTATTTATTTATTTATTTATTTATGCATTTCTTTATTGATATATTCATTCATTTATTCATCATTCAGTCATTTATTCACTTATTTATTTATTTATTTATTTATTTATTTATTTATTTATTTATTTATTTATTTATTTATTTATTTATTTATTCATGTCTTCATTCATTTCCTTATTTACTGATTTATCTGTTTGTTTACTTATGTATCTATTTTTACATCTTTATTTATTTATTTATGTATATATTAATTTATTTGTATCTTTGTTTAGTCCATTATTTATTTATTTATTTATTTATTTATTTATTTATTTATTTATTTATTCATTCATTCAATCATTCATTCATTTATTCATCATTCAGTCATTTATTCACTTATTTACTTATTTATTTATTCATTTCTTCATTCATTTCCTTATTTACTGATTTATCTTTTTGTTTACTTATGTATCTATTTTGTACATCTTTATTTATTTATTTATTTATGTATATATTGATTTATTTGTATCTTTGTTTAGTCCATTATTTATTTATTTATTGATTTATTTATTCATTTATGTATTTATTTATTTATTCATTCATGCATTCATTCATTCATTGATTTCCTTATTTATTAATTTATGTGCTTGTTTACTTATTTACTTACTTATTAATTTCTTGACTTGCTTATATATTTATTTATTTTTTCATTTATTTGTTATATATTGATGTACTTATTTCTTCATTTATGTATTTCTTTGCTTACTTACTTGTTATTTATTTATTTCATTATTTCTTTATTGATTTATTCGTTCAATCGTTCATTCATGCATTATTCATTTACTTATTTATGTATTTATTTATTCATTTATTTATTGATTCATTCATTCATTCATTGATGCATACATTCTTTGATTCATTCATTCATTTCTTCATTTATTTATTTACCTATTTATTTATTTATTGGTATATTTATTTATTCTTTCATTTACTTATTTAGTCATTTATTCATTCATTCATTCATTTCTTCATTCATTCATCCATTTATTTACTTATTTCTGTATTTACATCTTGACTTCTGTATGTATTTATTTATCTATTTACTTCTTTACTTATTGATTGATTTATGTTTTATTTATGTATTTTCTTGTTAATTAATTAATTCATTGATTCATTAATTCATTCATTGATTCAATTATTTATTTATTTATTTATTTATTTATTTCTTCTTTCATTTACTTATTTAGTCATTTATTAATTCATTCATCCATTCATTTATTTTCTTATTTATGTATTTACATCTTGACATATTTATGTATTTATTTATTTACTTATTTACTTGTTCATTGATTTATTTTTTATTTATGTATTTTCTAATTTATTTATTTATTTTTTCATTCCTTCATTCATTCAATCATTTATTTACTTTTTATTTGTTTATTTAATTATTTATTTATTTATGTATTTATTTATTTATTTATGTATTTATTCATTCACTCATACATTTATTTATTTAATTATTCATTAATTCATGCATTCATTCATTCATTCATTTATGTATTTGTTTACTTATTTACTTACTAATTGATTTCCTTATGATTTATTTATTTATGTATTTATTTATTCATGATATATTGATTTACTTATTTATTCATTATGAATTTATTTACTTACTTACATTTTTATTTCTTCAATGATTTCTTTATTGATTTATTGATTTATTCATGCATTCATGCATTATTTATTTATTTATTTACTTATTTATTTATTTATTTATTTATTCATTCATTCATTCATTGATTCATACATTCATTTATTTATTTCTTTATTTATTTATATATTTATTTATTTATTTGTTGATATATTTATTTCATGATTTATTTACTTATTTATTTATTTATTTATTTATTTATTTATTTATTTATTTATTTATTTATTTATTTATTTTTATTTATTTATTTATTTATTTATTTATTTAATTTTATTTATTTACTTATTTATTTATTTCCCCGGGGTCGCTCAGTCGGCGGAGCGAGAGTCCCAAAAGGGTGGACTGTTCGCAGAGCCGATTTGCTATTACGGGACCGACCTTCAGGATATTTCTATTAACAGGGCCATTGGTCACTGGATAGGAGACATAATGTGAAAATAAAAATCAGAACAAAATAACCACTTCATTTATTAAAATATAAAAACAAAACTCAGTCTGGACACAGCACCAAAAGAAAATAAGTTGTTTTAACATCTCTTCAGCATAATTCAACTGCTTGATCTTCTGATTTACAAATAACTATAAGTCCTTGACATGCTTTGTCGCTTCATGGGATTCAGTAATATCTCCAATGAACTCCATCCGAAGCAATTCTCTGTAACATTGATTGATCATGCAATTAGTGATACCGTCGTACTAACATCAACGAAACAATGCCACACTGAACATGAATTGATTTACTTATTTGCTAACTGTTTTACTTATTTATTTATTTATTTGTTTACACTTTCATTTATTGATTTATTGCTTTATTTATTGATACATTCATTCGTTCATTCATTCATTATTTATTTATTTATTTATTTGGTTATTTCTTTATTTATTCAACATTCATTCAGTATTTATTTATATTGATAGATTTACTGATTTATTTCTTCATTCATTCATACATTCATTCATTTATTTATTTATTCATTCATTCATTCAAACATCCAGGCAAATATTTATTTCCTTATTGATTTATTTACTTATTCATTTTTTTATTCATTCGTTAATTCAAATATTTATGTGTTTCTTTATTTATTTATGTATATATTTATTTATTAGTTCAGAATTTATTTAATTATTGATTTTTCATTTATTTATTTATTTATTTATTTATAGGTGTATTCATTTATTTTTGAATTTATTTACTTATTTATTCAATGATGTATTTACATATTTACTTACTTATTTATTTGTTTATGTATTGATTCATTTATTTATTGATTTACTTATTTCTTCATTTATGTATTTATTTACTTATTGGCTAACTG
The DNA here is from genome assembly GCF_040414725.1 of Anabrus simplex. Lineage (NCBI taxonomy): Eukaryota > Metazoa > Arthropoda > Insecta > Orthoptera > Tettigoniidae > Anabrus > Anabrus simplex. The sequence goes on along the minus strand of NC_090278.1, from coordinate 41,197,683 downwards.
TTTTATTT